>NC_068395.1:17917568-18217568 GCF_023724105.1 Carassius gibelio
TCTGCAGGACAGCGGGAGACGTCAGAGGTCACAGGGGTCAGAGACACATCTGCAGGACAGCGGGAGAGGTCAGAGGTCACAGGGGTCAGAGACATATCTGCAGGACAGCGGGAGAGGTCAGAGGTCACAGGGGTCAGAGACACATCTGCAGGACAGCGGGAGAGGTCAGAGGTCACAGGGGTCAGAGACACATCTGCAGGACAGCGGGAGAGGTCAGAGGTCACAGGGGTCAGAGACACATCTGCAGGACAACGGGAGAGGTCAGAGGTCACAGGGGTCAGAGACACATCTGCAGGACAGCGGGAGAGGTCAGAGGTCACAGGGGTCAGAGACACATCTGCAGGACAGCGGGAGAGGTCAGAGGTCACAGGGGTCAGAGACACATCTGCAGGACAGCAGGAGAGGTCAGAGGTCAAAGAGGAGAACGGCAGCGGCCAGGTAGGGACGAGACACACACACACGAGTCATTTGAATGTATTTGATTCCTCTGAACTGATTCATGAGTCATTATGTCCCGTGTCTCTAAGGCCACACCTGATCTTCTGAAAGGACGGCGAGAGCTTCCGGATCAGCTCGATGAGGAAACCGCTAAACTGGTGATGGTTAACTACCTGAAAGAAGGGTGAGAACGAACCCTAGATCCTGTTCATTCAGCTGCTTTAGGTACTGTTATATGATAAACACATGGGATTCTCTGAAATTAAATACTGTATGTGGTGTATGGTAATCATTAGATGATAAAAGTCTCATGCTTCTCTGGAATCTCTCGCGTCCCAGAAAGCACGGCTCCTCCTCATTCTTCTGATAGTGATGTGTTTGTTCAGCTGGATGACTGTAGATGTGTTCAGCACATCAGAGGAACCTGAAGGAGAACTGATCCTGAGGAACCAGAGTGATGGGTCTGAACTAAAACCGCTAGCTCAGCTGAATCGTCATTATTTACTGCCCTCATGTCGCTCCAAACCTGCATGACTTTATTAGTTCTGCCTCAGAAGAAACTGTCACTGCCGCTCTTCCAAACTCACACAAGCTTTCTGTCACCCAAATGAAGTTATAATTCAGTGGGTTTGGAGCGGCGCGTGAGTAAATACTGGTGCCGTGACTCTAGCTGTGTCTCTGCGGCTGCTTTCACTCAGGTCCTGTGAGGGTGAAGCCATTATCAGGCAGAAGGTGGAGCTGATGTTTGACAAGATTCACCTGCTGAAGTTCAGTGCACTGGAGGAGGTGAGAGACATTTACCTTCCATCACAGTACCGTAGTACATTCAACTGCTGCTGTTCTCACTCAATTCAAAACAAACTTTACAGTTTCAGTGTCGTAATTATAACTACATTAATAAAAATATAATGAAATCATTCAAACTTAATGGCATATTGCAATAAGTATGATGAAATGGAAGCATAAATTAAAAAAAGATGTGTATTTATTTATTATAAAAATAAAAAGGATATGAAAAAAAATCTATATATAATAAATTGTGTCAATCAATAAATATAAGCATGATAAAATATATTTGCATCATTCATCATTCCATAAACTATTTTAAAGTTGTATTATATATCTTTATTTAATCTGGTGTGTAAAATCTCTCCGTATGTTTGTGAGGTGTTTGATTGATCTGCACGTGTTGTAGATGGAGTGTGCAGCTCCTCTGGTGGAGGTGAATGATCTTACAGACAGAAGGGCGGCGCTAGAGAGACACCTCACTCTCTTACAGCAGCAGCTGCAGGAAGCCCAGCAGGTGACGGTCATATATGAGCTCAGTCAGTCAGTCTGTGTCCCGTCTGATGGCACCCGTCTCTCTGCAGAGCAACGAGAGTCTGTCTGAGCAGAAGGAGGAGAGAAACGCTGAGCTGAGGAGACTGCAGGAGGCGCTAGAGAGGAGCGAACAGGAGCAGATCATCATCCGCCACAAACTCACAGACATGGAGAAAGAGCTGCAGATCTCCCTGGACCAGTGAGTAGAGCTCTCTCTCTCTCCCTCACACACACTTATACGCGTGTGTGTGTGTGTCTGAGTGTGTGTGATGTATTCTCCAGACTCCTGCAGGCCAGAAGAGCTCGTGATCAGTGTCGTTCTGATATGAGGGATCTGCAGCAGCAGCTGTCTGACATCCATGATGAGTTAGACAGCACTAAGAGCTGCGAGGCTGGAGAGAGAGACCGGCTGCTGCAGGTATGACCTCTGACCCCTTCACTTCTCATGGCATGCTGTGTGTGAGGTGAAATCCTCTCTGTCCGTCTCTCAGGATCTGTGTCAGCTGCGCGGGGAGTTCGAGGCCCTGCAGCGGGTGCAGGAGGACCAGGAGGAGGCACTCCACCGGCGGGACCAGGAGCTCAGAGCCCTGCGGGGGGCGCTAGAGGAGGAGATCTCTGCTCACGCCAGAGATGTGGAGGTGCTTCAGCACGAGCACCAGCAGGAGATACACAGACTCCTGGACGCCACACAGCAGGCCAAAGAGGCACGTTTCTATGTTGTGTTTCAGTTCAGTTCACCTGTATTTCATGTACTTTTGAATGAAAGCTGCCTTGATGTCCCTCCAGAGTGTGGCTCTGCTGAGTCAGAAGGTCCTGGAGGTGGCTGCAGAGCAAGGAGCCGGTCAGACGCTGATCTCAGAGCTGAAGCAGACTAAAGCAGAGCTCCAGCAGAAGATCTGCACTCTGGAGCAGCAGATGTCCTCCCTCCAGCGCCTCATCCAGCAGAAACAGGAGCAGGAGACGCTCCTCACAGCACGCGTGGAGCAGCAGACGGTGAGAATCTGCACGATCTCCCGATAAAGCTGCTGTATGAAGAGTTCAGCTTTCACTAGCAGCTGTTTCCTGATGTTCAGATGGAGAAACAGAATCTGGAGGAGGAGCTGAAGGAGGTCAGACAGCAGGAGGAGGACATGTGTGGAGCCAACCGAGCCCTGATGAGACACCTGGAGGACACGCAGGTACCCGTCCGTCTGTCCGTCTGTCCGTCTGGGGTGTTCATTGTTGAACTTATTTATTAGGATTAGTCCCTTGAGATCTAACATCTCGTTTTCGAGGGTGTCCTGAAACACAATATCTCACAATCACAACGGAGTAACATGAAACACAAATGAACAATACATCCATAAACAACACACACACACACACACACACACACAAAGAAGAGGCACCACAAACTTGAAATAACTAGAAACAAATATACAACAAACCCTAAAAAAAAAAAAAAATTTGGAAGTGAAACAGTTGTTCCAGTTGTTGAATCTGAGTGACACACACTTGCACGTTGTCCTCATTAGCACCAACAAGCTGCTCTAACAAGTTAACTTGATCTCCTAAAGTGCTTAAAGAGTTCTGAATGCTGTTCAAACTGCTCTGAATGGAGTCTGATTTTTCATCAAAGTGAGTCAGCATGTCAGTCTTTATCTGTTGAATAGCATCCCACAAAGTTCACATCGTAATATGCCGCTTATCCATTATGACAAAGAGCAGAAAAACTTGCAGGTGTAAACAAACAATTATCTGCTTATTAAAAAATAACTCAAAATGAAAGAAAAACAAACATGTCGATTCACATATCTTTACAGAAAACGTGCTATTATAACGATCAACAAGATTAGTATTATGGGGCATACACGCCAAACACGGGGCATCGCGTCTCTAGACACGAGCGAGGATGCGTCTGATCCATAATCTGATTGCGTCTTTACATTGACTTTGTATGTAATCTACTCGCGCTAATCGTTGAACTTGCGTTAAAGCCATGATTTATCTTTCCGTCTGATTGATGGCCATCAGCAGTTGGGTAGAAGACAACACATCCCATCATTCCACACTCCTGCTTAGTGTCATCAAACCACGCAATTGTTATTGTTTTGGTAGTGCACCATCTAGTGGCAGGTCCTCCAACCTGTACCTTTAAATAGAAAAATAGTGTGTCAATAATACAAAAGGACAATAGTAAACACTGACTTTTCAGTTTCATCATTGAATTCAGAGATGATCATGAAGCTCTGTTCGGTTTAAATAGTATCTGTGTGATCAAGTCGATGATATTGCTGGATATTAGTAAAGTCCTCCTGGAAATATTCTGTTCACCTTCCTAGAGGAGCTGGATTGCCTGCGGTCCTTCTGTTACTCAGGAAAACAGAAGTTTTTGATTATTTATGACCCTACAAAGTCCCCCTAGCAGCGTTGGCCACACCTAAAGAGGAAAAAGGTGACACAGTCCATGAAAACATGATTCTGTTGTTTGCAGATGTCATCTTCAGACGTCTGGTCCAGATTTGTTCCAGCTGAATCTGTTATGTCTTTGTTCTCCTTTTATGTCCTGCGTGAGAGATGTTCCTCAGATGGTGTTGCACCCTTCATAGATGTACAAATCATCCATTGAATACTTCACTCCTCCACAAGAGCAGACACTGAAGTGGCGTAGAACCCCAATGTTCCTCTTTCTGAGGCAGAACACAGGATGTGAACTTGTGCAGCTGGGATCCTGTGATTTTAAAAGATCATATGGCACAACAAACAGCAAATGAATACATGGCATTTGTCATTGGTCAGAGGTTTGATGTGGTCAGATTGAATTTGTCTCAGACAAAAAGCCCTTAACTTGATGTACTTAAAAAAGATGGTCAAAGTGAGAACAAAAGCTAATCTGAAAAACTCTTACACTTTTTTTTTGGAAACATTAAAATTATGATAAAATCAACAATTATTGATTTCATCAGTAAGAGTATTTAACAAAATATTTAGTGTAACCAAATACAGGAATTCAATTGTCCAAAACAATAATTGAAACTAAAATGAATTACAAACAAAGAAACGTAAATCAAATTAGTTACATGATATATCAATGAAAATATTTGTACTTAGGGAAGAATGATAAATACTAATTTACATCTGAAACTTGGTAAGATAAAGAACTTAGTGATTAGGTAACCCCAAAGAAACCAAAACAAGCAATAATTGAGTGAAATTCACAATTATAATACAGTTTATTTGAGACAGTTTAAGACAGATGTCAATTTGACTGTGAAGATCAAATGGTTTTATATGTGTGTCTGTATTTAGCAGTTATGTGTCAGTGTAATCATGCTCCAAACAAAGGTGAGGAAGTTTTACAATTGTGATGCAAATTTAGTCCTGTAATAACTGGGAGCCAGTCTGAGAATGTGAGTATGAGGTGTGATCTGGCTCAAACGGCTTCCACACCAATGTTTTTTTTTGTTAAGGAGCATGATATAGTGGAAAGTTCAGAGGTATTGGATCCTGTTGTGAGAAAAGCATTTTAAGACAATTGTGAATCACACTGTGGCCACATGGCAATTCTATGCTCCTGTACATGGCTTAACTGCAGCTATATGGAAAATAGCCGAGTGTACCACTCTCTACAGATAAACTCAACATAGACACACATGCAACTTGAAAATTGCTATTCAATTCCAGTATTACAGTATTTTCCAATTTTACACAAGACACACGGTCTAGAATGCATAGTATCTACAACATTTAACCAACATTTTTTCTCACACTTACAGTAAAGCAGTCATTTTTTAAAGAATATACTCAACTAGTCTTTGTGTACTGTACATGTAGTAGCACAAATAACTATAAAGTGTGTTCTATGTGCACAATGTCTTAAGCACTATTACAAATTTGAAAATACAAACAGCATAACTGAAATTTGGATGTTTTCATATTAAACACATTGCTATTAGGCTGCTAACCCACTAGCAAGTGAAGTCAGTAGAAGAAGGCCTTGCATGAACAATGCAGTCAACTCACTAAGAGTTTTACCCGCAAATGAGCATTGATATCTGCCTTTAGAAAGTGGTTTCCTATCTTTCTGAAAATAAGGTGGAGGTACCACTACCCAGTGACCGGCATTTTTCCTCTGTATGGCCTATTTTGTGACAGGAATTACAAACCCCCCCCCCCCCCCCCCCAGTATTCTGTTTTATTAAAACAATTATGATAATTTTTGCATTTAGATACAGAAGAACTTTGCCTGTTGAATGTTAAAAACAAATGAACAAACAAAAGATTTGTATCTCCATGTCTGCCGTGCAAATCAACTGTTCCTGCTAATCTCCTGACTGAATCTCTTCTCTCCACTTTCTCATTTCACAGATTCAATTATTAGATCTGTTAGCATTAATATTTTATACTTAGATTTTTTTGGGGGGATCAAACTGTAACATTGTGTGTCCTAACCAGATGTGATGCGATAAAAAGCATCTTTTCCATGTAGTTTTTGCTCTAACCACCTGCGATAGTGACACTTGAGAATAAGCTACACAGAATTATGCTTTAGAATTTTTTTTTTTTTCTGCAACCTGGCAGCAGGAACAACATACAAAATATTACAGTGATAATCTTAGGTAATGATTATGTGCTTTATTCAGTGTTAAATGTGTCTAATGTAAGTTTGAATATTATTTTGACAGCATCACTGATTATACAGTTGTTTACAATCACTTTGCTACTATTTTCAGAACCTTGATGTCATTTTTCAAAACTCTAGGCACAAAACTCAAAACGGTTATCACTTGTAACACAGGATGTCTAATGTTCAAAACATTGCCTTGCGCTTTCACATCTTTAAAGAAATCTTGCACTTGCACAATCATTGGTTCAAAACACAAATTTACTTTGAAATACCATTGAAACATAATCATAGATCACCCACACACAAGCAACCGATAGTTTCACTGTGTCATTGTTCGTAAAATCATTAAATATTGTAGAACAAAATAGGTGATACAGGTTTCATTATAGTACTACATGTACAGTAAATACATCTCTGTAAAAGTACTGCAGTAGTAGAGAGAATACTACAGACACAGTGGAATCATTGAACAAAGTTTGTAATATATTGATGCAAAACACTACAGTACAATCACACCATAGGTTTATTTGAATCAAAGCAAACATAATTAGCTATGAAATAGAAGAGAAAAGACAGTACTGTAAAACACCAAATGCAGTTGTTCTCAACTTGCTTGCTTGTATTGTAAGAAACAAAACAGGAATGATTACTGTGCTTCTACGTTGTCATCAACTTTGTGTTGTGGATTTGGCCACAGGTTCTCATCTACATCACAATGGATGTTTTCATTAGCCAAACATCTTGGAAAAAAACCTTTGGTCATGGTGAATCCAGGCCTGACACTGGTCTGCTGTGATGTCATTGCAGGCGTCATCCATGGCCTGGAGAAGAGTGCCCATCATGAACCTTCCATCTCCATGCGGAGAAAATTTCCTCAATTGGGGTTAAGGAAGGGAGAGTATGGGGGTAAATACAGGGTGGTAAATTGTGCATGGGCCTGAAACCATGCTTGCACCACATGAGCATGGTGGAACCTGACATTGTCCCACACAATGACATAGGTCACACCTTCAGCTCTACAAACCTGAGTGAGCTCATCAAGAAAGGTGACAAAGAGAGCTGCATTATATGGTCCAATATGAGGTCTGCGTCCCACCACACCATCTTCTCATATAGCTGTACACATGGTAATGTTGGCCCCACTTTGTCCAGATACTTGGATGGTTGCCCGCTGGCCAATGAAATTCCGACCTCTCCTCCTTGTCTTGGCCAGATTAAAACCGGTCTCATCCAAATATATGAATTTGTGATGGTCATCATAAGCAGCCAGCTCCATCACCCTCTAAAAACATTTAAAGATTATTGTACAATGTAGAATTTTTGGGAATGTTTTTACAACAGTCATCTTGAAACTGAACTTACCTGAACATACTCAATCTTCATTTGCTTCACTCTGTCTGCATTTCTTTCGAAAGGCACATGGTATAGTTGTTTTATAGATACCTGGTGCCTTTTCAGTATGCGTGCAATAGTCTGCAAACTTATGGATCCCACATTGTTGAACATGTCTTCATTGTCCAAGATATGCTGGCGAATTTCTGTAAGGCGAATATCATTTCTGGCCCGAACCAAATCGACCACAGCCTGCTCTTGTTGGTCAGTTAGAATTTTGCCTCACAATTCTACAGGGAACATTAGAGTAAGAAGACACTTGGTCACATCACCTATTCTGTGATTTGACAATTGAGAGTACCATAGTGTTTAGTGCATGCTGATAACTTACCGGTTCTCATTGTGGAAAGTTCTGATTATTGAGGCCACGGATGACCTTCTGAGGTTTGGTTGTATCATTGTAGCCGCCTCAGTCATTTTCATGCCATGATTTATGACATGGTCTACAACTATTGCCCGAATTTCAATGGACATGCTGTTGCTGCTGCTGTGTTGGTCCATGGCCTTGTCCTCTGCCTCATTCCCCCACACCTCTCAAACGAGGCCCACGACCATTTCTCAGAAGGAGTGCCTGTTCCCTGCCATTCCTTTGACCAACACGTCTTCCTCGTCTTCCTCCCACCACTGCTTGACCTCCACTGTGACCTGGATCACCTGCTGGCTCCATGTTACGTATCACTATGCTCTTGCAATTGGATCCCAATCAACTCTTCACTATATACTCATTCCACAATGTGCACTCAATCATCAGTAATGAGTTTGCAGAATTGGACAAGCAATTACAAGGGCCTGCATCTATACAGTGCAGTACTGTCAATACTGTAAATAGTGTGAAAAGGTGGTACAGTATTTGGGGCCATAGACACAGTGTCTGATGAAGCATTATGATAAAATATTAGGTTACATCCATGGATATTGTAGTCTAATTGATTCATGGTCCGCGCTAATTGGTGACAATGAATCTCGTTATCTTGAAACGTTCATGATTTACAGTAAACATGGAAGATTGTTTGTCTGTTTCCATACAACTATGCATTAAGAGTAATACAACAGTTACTTCTCATTTTGAGCAGTTGTATCAATTGATAGTTAGATCATTGTAAGGAAATGAATAGACAATCATTTGAAATGTAATGTGTGAATTGCTTTTTGAAATAGTAGCACTTTGATGTTAAGTTGTGTCATATTGAACAGGTGATTGTTTAATGAACAAATGATCTAAGTTTGTGTATTGTATCCAAGCAATTGAGAGGGTTAGAGTTTTGAAAAATGTGCATTTTGATCATTGGTTGTGAGTTTTGTGTCTAGAGTTGTGAAAAATGACATCAAGGTTCTGAAAATAGTAACAAAGTGTCACATACGGAAACACAGGAGACGAGAGATCCAAGTGAAGTGTGTGATTTATTGGGTAATCCAAAATCAGAGTCAAAACAAGCTGGGGTCATAACCAAACATCAGTCCAAACAGAAACAAACAAACAGAATCAGGAACAGGAACTCGAAAACTAGGAACACTAGAAAACCAGGTTACAGAAACAGAGAACATGAACAAGTTAAGGGTGGCCTCTGTGGCCACGACAGGATCAGTCAAGTGCTCAGAGAGTTCGGCTGAGACGTGGATAAGCTCTGGTAGTTCCACAGAGTTTAAACTGGATTCAGGAAGATCAATGGTGACTTGATTCTGCTCATGAAGATCATTGGTGACTTGACTCTGTTCATGAGGATCACTGGTGACCTGACTCTGCTCATAAAGATCATTGATGACCGGACTCTGCTCATGAAGATCAAAGGTGACTTGCATTTGCTCATGAAGATCAATGGTGACTTGCCTTTGCCCATGAAGATAGTCGGTGACTTGACCTTGCCCATGAAGAACACTGGTGACTTGACTTTGCCCATGAAGATCATTGGTGACTTGACTTTGTCCATGAAGATCATTGGTGACTTGACTTTGTCCATGAAGATCATTGGTGACTTGACTTAGTCCATGAAGATCACTGGTGACTTGCCTTTGCACATGAAAATCAATGGTGACTTGAATCTGCCCATGAAGAACACCGGTTACTTGACTCTGTCCTTGAGGTTCACCAGTGACTTGACTTGACTCCTGAGGTCTTACTGACTCTGGAGTGTCAACGGTGACTTGAACTGACTCTGAAGTGTCAACGGTGACTTGACCTGACTCTGGAGTGTCAACAGTGTCTTGCCCTGACTCTGGAGGGTCAACGGGAACCTGACTCGACTCTGGAGGGTCAACGGGAACCTGACTCGACTCTGGAGAGTCAGCAGGAACCTGTCTCGACTCTAGAGGGTCAACTGTGGCTGTCATCCCGTGAAGAGGCGCTGGAGAAGCGGCCATCTTGTGCCATCTTGGGCAGTGGCGCTGGGCTGGTGGCCATCTTGGGCAGTGGCGCTGGGCTGGCGGCCATCTTGGGGAGTGGCGCTGGGCCGGCAGCCACCCTGTGCTGTGGCGCTGGACTGGCAGCCATCTTGCGCCGTGGCACTGGGCTGGCGACCACCTTGTGCTGTGGCGCTGGGCTGGCAGCCATATTGTGCAGTGGTGCTGGGCTGGCAGTCCTAATGTTTGTAGACCCCAGTCTAGAGTTGGCCATCCCACCGAGAGAGACAGGTGTGGCTGAGTCATCCAACCGATATCGATGCTCTAGGTAACTGGTGAACCTCCAAAAGTCCAGTATATCCAGCCCCTTTATCTCCCACTGAGGCAAAGGGTCCTCCAGGCAGTCGTTGAAAAGGTCCTTCAGGGCCTCATCATTATACCCCATCCCCACTGCCATTGTCCAGAACATTTGCGCCAGGCACCCCACCTCACTCCCCTTTTGACGGAGAGTGGTTAGGTTTGAAAGTCTCCCCATTCACTCCTCTATGTTTGCTGGGGAACGTATACGAAACCCCACACCGCTGGATCTTGGCATGATGGAGTCCTTCTGTCACATACGGGAACACAGGAGACGAGAGATCCAAATGCAGTGTGAGATATATTGGGTAATCCAAAATCAGAGTCAAAAAAAGCTGGGGTCGTAACCAAACATCAGTCCAAACAGAAACAAACAAACAAACAGAATTAGGAACAGGAACTCGAAAACTAGAAACACTAGGAAACCAGGTGACGGAAAGTAAGGACTCCATGCAGACAAACAGAAAAAGACTGGTTAATATAGGGAGGATAATGACTAACAAGTGAAGACACCTGAGTGCAATTATTGTGATGAAGGGACAAGACTAGTGGGAATTGTAGTGCCTACGGTGAGGTGCCTATGGGGAAGTGAGACCACTAGTGGACACCCAGGGAAACGGAGACCAGACAGCATGACACAAAGTGATTGTAAAAAACTGTAATTAAGTTCTGTTGTATTTTGCTGGGTCGTGCCATGCTGCTGATGTCCGGTGTAGACACGATGTAAGTCAATGTGGCTTTCTGATGCTGCATTTGAATTTTCATGCCACATTACTTGATATTAGCGCGGGCCAAAAAACTTTCTCTGCCTTCAGGCCATCTATTGAGGCACCCTGCTTAACACCATGCATTCTGGCCCACGACTCTGTGCTATTATAGTGTTGCATCACCATAAGAACTGAAATCGGCACACTTTTTTGAGCAGTGGCACATGCTTCCTCTGAACAAATCATTCTGGAATCAGCACAGCAAGTCACATCCTCTAAGGAGTAAACATTCTTTTTAGCCCCATCGCTGTCAAGCATTTTGGGAAACATGGACTTGTGAGCTTTTAGCTCATTTACACGCAGCCGTGTACAGCTTATGATGTTTAAAGCCTCAATTATTTCACCATGTTTTGATTTCTTTCGATATTTGCCAATCATGTCCCACCTTTCGAACATTTCATCATCTGAACTTCTAGTATTAATATATTCTTTCTTGAGTTTGCACAAGGTAGGCTCAAGTTTTTTTGCTCCATAAAGCAAACAGTGTATCACTATTTTAGAGGTTTTCCCTTCCATCCCTGAGGAGATAATCTAAATATTGTCGGATTGTATAGTAATGTGAATATTGAAGCTACTTACAACCTTCTAATTTCTATATCATACAAAATGGAGAATGAAAACATACTTACCCACTGACCGTGGTCAGAAGGCCAGCTTTAATCCATTAACGGAAAAAAGTTATCAACATGATGGTATAAAACTGTATATTTCTAATCTTTTACCACCCACTGCCACTTATACCAACAATGGAAATAAGTGCAGTTAGAATAGATAAATATGTGGGAGAGCATTGCTATTAAGTGACTATTTTTTATTGCGATAGGTAGCCTTTCAAAAGTTAATATTGTATCAAGACTAGTTAGCACATAATTTATATTTTAAATGGTTTAATAACAAAAAAGATGGAGAAAAATAGGGAGAGAGTGCAGAGCACCAAGAAGAGAGTGCCAGAAAAGAAAAGGGGTAGCAAAGAAAAGAGTCTGCAAAGAAAAAGAGACAGAGCAACAGTTACACTTTTATCCCTTCCTTGATCATGTGATTAAAAACCAAATGTGGGACATTCAAACTGGCCAATCAGCAGATTACATCTTCACTCACTGGACAAAAGGTGTGACAATTAGCAGACCCATGATGACCCATAGACATGTCGCCCTACAGGCCTTGATCCAAATTAGCACTTCCGTGCTTTTGTTACTCAAAATAGGTTTAAGACAGGAAAATAGAAGTATTGGATTATTTTTGACCCTACATCCTTATCCAGTTTTTTATATTGACTATGCATTCCATTAGTTTTTCAAATTGTTATGTTTCAGGAGGCTGCAAAGAAATATAGAGCTGAGTGTCATCAACATAACAGTGAAAGCTTACACCATGTTTCCTGATGATATCTCCCAAGGGTAACATATAAAGCGTGAAGAGTAGCGGCCCTAGAACTGAGCCTTGAGGTACTCCATACTGCACTTGTGATTGATATGATACATCTTCATTCACTGCTACGAACTGATGGCAGTCATATAAGTATGATTTAAACCATGCTAATGCACATCCATTAATGCCAACAAAGTGTTCTAGTCTATGCAAAAGAATGTTGTGGTCAATTGTGTCAAACGCAGCACTAAGATCCAATAGAACTAATAGAGAGATACACCCATGATCAGATGATAAGAGCAGATCATTTGTAACTCTAAGGAGAGCAGTCTCAGTACTATGATACGGTCTAAATCCTGACTGGAAATCCTCACATATACCATTTTTCTCTAAGAAGGAATATAATTGTGAGGATACTACCTTTTTAATGCTTTACCTTGTTAATGGTAAATAAAGTTTTTTTTTTTGCTTCTGATGCCCATAGCTGCATGCTTTCCTCTGAATAACAAAATAAACACAACAAAAATAACAGAGGTGAGAAAACAGCAGTTCAGAAAGCATCTGATCATAGCTTAAAGTGGGCGTGCTAGTGCGTGCCAGGGCCAGTCGCATTTCCACTGTCACTTCTTTGGGTTGATTGTGCCCCGTCAGGGCTTCTTCAGGACCAACAGCCAGTGTTTTTTGGACCGGTGAAAACCTTGGGCCAAAAAAGGAAAGTAACGGGAGTTACCAGATCAGGGTGTTTTTACACCATGATACCTGATTGGTTGACGTCATAATGACGTTAGATTTAGGGGTGGGGTTGGGTAAAGGGGATCATTTAGATTACATGATTTAGAAACACCCAGCAGTTTGAAAACACCCACAAGGTGATAAACACCCACTTTTGCTCTGCAGAGACCTAAGTCTCAAGCGGGCCAGCTGGGGTTAGAGGAGTGGTTTTGAACAAAGGCGGAGTTTCTCTGCGTTTGGAGATCGTCAGCATGGATCATTACAGAAAGATAACAGCTACACCAGTATTAAAGACTTTTTAAAATAAGCTGAGCTCAAAACTCACTTTCAGTCATCAGCGAATGTTTGAAATAACTTGATCCGATGTGGATTATAATCACCATACAAGGCAGAAATATTTATAATAATAAGCGATGCAAAAGACTGTGCACGCTAAACATTAAAGGGTTGGTTCTCCCAAATAGCAAAGTTGTGTCATTAATAACTCACCCTCATGTCGTTCCAAACCCGTTAGACCTCTGTTTATCTTCATAACATAGTTTAAGATATTTTAGATTTAGTCCGAGAGCTCTCAGTCCCTCCATTGAATATGTGTGTACGGTCTACTGTCCATGTCCAGAAAGGTAAGAAAAACATCATCAAAGTAGTCCTTGTGACATCAGAGGGTCATTTAGAATTTTTTGAAGCATCGAAAATACATTTTGGTCCAAAAATAGCAAAAACTACGACTTTATTCAACATTGTCTTCTCTTCCGGGTCTGTTGTAAGAGAGTTCAAAACACTGCAGTTGTTGTTATCCAGTTTGTGAACGAATCATTCGATGTTACCGGATCTTCTTGAACCAGTTCACCAAATCGAACTGAATCGTTTGAAACGGTTCGCGTCTCCAATAAGCATTAATCCACAAATGACTTAAGCTGTTAACTTTTTTAATGTGGCTGACACTCCCTCTGAGTTCAAACAAACCAATATCCCGGAGTAATTCATGCACTCAAACAGTACACTGCTGTGAAGAGAGAACTGAAGATGAACACAGAGCCAAGCCAGATAATGAACAATGGTAAATGCAACCACTTGGAGAAATCAGACGTCAACTACTTATTCTCTATCACAATTGTGTATTTATTTTAGTGGTGGGCCGTGCTGCGTTAACTCTTATCGGCGATAAAAAAAATATCGCTGTTAATCTATTCTCAAAGTTGGGTTGGGAGCTGGGTCTAGCGAGCTATGATGACTTTCACCTTGATATTTGATATAACCGACTGGCTGAGGTCAGCCTAAAAAGATGCTCAGGACAGTTGACGGGCCACTGCTGTGCATCGTCACGAAAGCTTATCTTTTTCACATGTTTTTACGCCTTGTCGATTTGAACATTAAAGCATCCAAACACAAGACGCGGAAAAGCTGAATGGAGTAGCTGGTTACTCGCGCGCTGTGTTCGGTGCGCATGAGAGAGAGAGAGCTGCGTATCACGGACAGCGACACTGAACCGAGCTCTCTTCTGCGAAGTTCTCCTCGAAGTCCCTCCTGCACCTGAACGAACAAATAAATATAATGTTAACTTACTTAACAAAACGTGGGCTTCATCGTTGGCTAATATATTCACAGATGGTAATTGATTTAACTATGATCTGCACAGCATTTTATACGTGCAGAGACTTTTTATGTATATTAGAAAACTCATTCTAATTCATTCATTAACCCAACTCCGTGCTTCCTGTAATGAGAGCTGTCAATCAATGTACAAGGATGTCCCTGTGTGAAAGTGACCAATCATAATCATAATCCAAATTGTCAAAAGTCATGTAGACTCGAGGGAGCAGAAATCAGCTGAGCGAGCAAAAATCCACTGCGCGAGCAAAACAGCACTCCGCGAGCAGGATTCCACTGTACAAGCAGAGTTAACCTATGAGAGTATGCCAGGCACTTGCTGGCAGCTACATGTACACCTCTCGGTTGTTGAATTTGTGCGTGAGTCCGACAGTGGACATGCGGCTAACAATGAGATGCCTTTAACTTGAAATATTCACTGTTTACTCTTGTCCACCTTCTAGTGCTGCTTTTTAGCAGAACTAAACTGTGCTTGCAGTATTGTAACTATTTTCCTGTTTAAAAAGCAGACTTGATAGATTTTGTATTGCATTGACTGACTTGACTTGTCTGTGTCTCAGAGTGAGCTGAGCAGGCTGACTCGAGCTCATCGTGAGCTGAAGGAGAGGTTTGAGGAGGAGCACCGTCAGATGGAGGAGCTGCAGCAGAGACGCGGTGAGTTAGAGGAGCAGAGGAGGAGCCAGGACCGAGTGTTAGAGCGACTGCAGGAGGAGGTGAGAGGAGGTGTGTGACCCCCGTCTGATGGAGGCGTCACTCTGATCGCACTCACTCTGTGTTTGTGTGTGTGTGTGTGTGTGTGTGTGTGTGTGTGTGTGTAGATGAGCGTGGCGGTGACTGGGTCGGAGCAGGAGACGCTGAGGCTGCAGGAGGAGGTGGACGCGCTCAGAGATCAGAGCCAGAGAGAACTGGACACGCTACACACACAGCTACATGACACACACACACAACTACAGACACACACACATGCCACACAGGAGTATCAGAGAGAGGTGCGTTGCCACACACAAACATACACACTGGCTCTATTTGGTGTTTCTGTCATCAAATTTGGTGTGTGTTTGTGTGTGTGTTCAGCGGTGTATTTTGGAGGAGAAACTCTCTCGCTGTGAGTTTGAACTGAACGAGGCGGAAATGAAAACTCAGCAGCTGCAGAGGAGAATAAAAGAGCTGGAGGAGAAACAACAAACACACAATGACAGACACAGCAAACTCATGGAGGTACATACACACACACATCCTCAAACACACACACAATCAAACACACACATTTAACACTCACACACACACACACACAGTATTCTGAACTTTAATCTCCAGTTAATTCAGAAAATCATGTGCTTAATGTGTCTGTATTTGTGTGTGTCTAGGTGCGAGTGTGTGAGCTGGAGCGGAGTGTGTTAGAAGAGCGCAGCAGCTCAGACGCACTCATGAAAAGACTGGAACGAGGACGAGAGCAGGTCTCACACACACACACACACACACACACACACACACACACACACACACACCGGACAGAAACATCTCTCAGCTTGAATGTGTGTGTGTTTGATGTCTGCAGGTCATGGCAGAAACTGTATGTGTGTGTGTGTGTGTGTGTGTGTGTGTGTGTGTAAGTAGGTCATGATTGTGTTCAGTGTCTAATGGACTGTGTGTGTTTCTGACCCGGTTTAAAGTGCTCCAGTTCTCTGATTGTCTGGTTCTCTATTTCTGGGCTTCATTCAGCCGTATCTCATTAACTGGAGTCACTCAGTTTTGTTCCAGTCAAACACAAAGAAAGCACAGACACACTCAGAATAAACCACACACACCCACATGCATACAGGTGCATCTTAAAAAATTAGAATGTCGAGGAAAAGTTCATTTATTTCAGTAATTCAACTCAAATTGTGAAACTTGTGTATTAAATAGATTGAAGTATTATAAAATTCAAGTCTTTGGTTCTTTTAATTGCTCACATTTAACAAAGCCCACACATTCACTCTCAACAAATTAGAATATTCCATAAAACCAATAAAAAAAAAGCATTTTTAGTGAATTGTTGGCCTTCTGGAAAGTATGTTCATTTATTGCACATGTACTCAATACTTGGTAGAGGCTCCTTTTACTTTAATTACTGCCTCAATTCAGCCTGGCGTGGAGGTGATCAGTTTGTGGCACTGCTGAGGTGGTCTGAAAGCCCAGGGTTTCTTTGACAGTGGCCTTCAGCTCATCTGCATTGTTTGGTCTCTTGTTTCTCATCTTCCTCTTGACAATAGTTCACAGATTCTCTATGGGATTCAGGTCTGGTGAGTTTGCTGGCCAATCAAGCACACCAACACCATGGTCATTTAACCAACTTTTGGTGCTTCTGGCAGTGTGGGCAGGTGCCTAATCCTGCTGGAAAATGAAATCAGCATCTTCAAAAAGCTGGTCAGCAGAAGGAAGCATGAAGTGCTCCAAGATTTCTTGGTAAACGGGTGCAGTGACTTTGGTTTTCAAAAAACACAATGGACCAACACCATTAGATGACATTGACCCCAAATCATCACAGACTGTGGAAACATAACACTCGACTTCAAGCAACTTGTGCTATGAGTTTCTCCAGCCTTCCTCCAGACTCTAGGACCTTGGTTTCCAAATGAAATACAAAACTTGCTCTGATCTGAAAAGAGGACTTTGAAACACTGGGCAACAGTCCAGTTCTTCTTCTTCTCTTAGCCCAGGTAAGATGCCTCTGATGTTGTCCATGGTTCAGTAAATCTCTTGACACTTTTGTGTGTAGTGCTCTTGATGTCTTGACCCCAGCCTCAGTCCATGTGAAGTTCACTCAAATTCTTGAATTTATTTTGCTTGACAATCCTCATAAGGCTGCTGTTCTCTTCTTTTTTGTTTGTGCATCTTTTTCTTCCACACTTTTTCCTTCCAGTCAACTTTCTGTTAACATGCTTGGATACAGCACTCTGTGAACAGCCAGCTTCGTTGGCAATGAATGTTTGTGTCTTACCCTCCTTGTGAAGGGTGTCAGTGATTGTCTTCTGGACAACTGTCAGATCAGCAGTCTTCCTCATGATTGTGTAGCCTAGTGACCCAAACTGAGAGACCGTTTGAAGTCTCAGGAAGCCTTAGCAGGTGTTTTGAGTTGATTAGCTGATTGGCATGTCACCATATTATAATTTGTTGAGAGTGAATTGGTGGGTTTTTGTTAAATGTGAGCCAAAATCATCACACTTAAAAGAAATAAAGACTTAAACTTCTTCAGTCTGTGTGCATTGATTTTAATACACAAGTTTCACAATTTGAGTTGAATTACAGAAATAAATGAACTTTTCCAAAACATTCTAATTTATTGAGATGCACCTTTACTTACATCATGAACAGTTTCATAAGGCCACAGATTAATGCATTCACATGAATAATGACGAGCACAGTTATGATACATGAATACTGTGGAGAGAACATGATGAATGCTCGGTCCACAGAAATCGTGGATATATAAATGTTGTATGTGTGTTTGTGTGTGTCAAGTCAAGTCACCTTTATTTCTATATTGCTTTATACTATACTGTTTGTGTCAAAGCAGCTTGGTTGTCAGTGATGCATGAAGACAATAACGGAGTCATTTTTCAGCTGAAGTCAGTTCATTGATGATTCAGTGTTGTCATCATCCAGTTCAGCTCTCTTCAGTAGTGTCTGTCTCATCAGTTGAGCGTCCACAGCTAAGCAAGCCAAAGGCGTGTCTGTGTGTGATATACAAACCTGATTCAAAAAATTGGGACACTGTACAAATTGTGATTAAAAATAGGATCAATGATGTGGAAGTTTCAAATTTCAATATTTTATATATGAATACAACATATATGACGTGAAATGTTTAAACTGAGAAAATGTATAATTTTAAGGGAAAAATATGTTGATTTTAAATTTCATGGCATCAACACATCTCAAAAAAGTTGGGACAAGGCCATGTTGACCACTGTGTGGCATCCCCTCTTCTTTTTATAACAGTCTGCAAACGTCTGGGGACTGAGGAGACAAGTTACTCAAGTTTAGGAATAGGAATGTTGTCCCATTCTTGTCTAATACAGGCTTCTAGTTACTCAACTGTCTTAGGTCTTCGTCACATCTTCCTCTTTATGATGCTCCAAATGTTTTCTATGGGTGAAAGATCTGGACTGCAGGCTGGCCATTTCAGTACCCGGATCCTTCTTCTACGCAGCCATGATGTTGTAATTGATGAAGTATGTGGTCTTGCATTGTCATGTTGGAAAATGCAAGGTCTTCCCTGAAAGAGACTATGTCTGAATGGGAGCATATGTTGTTCTAGAATTTGGATATACCTTTCAATATTGATGGTGCCTTTCCAGATGTGTAAGCTGCCCATGCTACACACACACATGCAACCCCATACCATCAGAGATGCTTCTGAACTGAGCGCTGATAACAACTTGGGTTGTCCTTGTCCTCTTTAGTCCAGATGACATGGCGTCCCAGTTTTCTAAAAAGAACTTCAAATTTTGATTAGTCTGACCACAGAACAGTTTTCCACTTTACCACAGTCCATTTTAAATGAGTCTTGTCCAAGAGAAAACACCTGCGCTTCTGGATCATGTTTAGATATGGCTTCTTTTTTGACCTATAGAGTTTTAGCCGGCAACGGTGAATGGCACGGTGGATTGTGTTCACCGACAATTTTTTCTGGAAGTATTCCTGAGCCCATGTTGTGATTTCCATTACAGCAGCATTCCTGTATGTGATGCTTTTCCGGCCTTGACCCTTACACACAGAGATTGTTCCAGATTCTCTGAATCTTTGGATAATATTATGCACTGTAGATGATGATGAAAACTTCAAACTCTTTGCAATTTTTCTCTGAGAAACTCCTTTCTCATGTTGTTTCACTGTTTTTCGCAGTCCTCCAGCTGTTCCTTATAATACCCCAGTTGCGCCCGTTCTGAAAGAGGATGGCACAGTCTGCATTTGTGGAGACTATAAACTGACAATCAATCAGGCAGCAAAACTGGAGACTTTTTCAAGAGTGGAAGAGTGGAAGACTTGTTCTCAAGGCTAGCAGGAGGCAAACCTTCACTAAGCTAGACATGAGTCATGCCTATCAACAGTTGTTGCTAGATGAGGATTCAAAGAAATACGTCACGGTCAACACTCACAAAGGGCTGTTTAAATATAACAGGCTGGTGTTTGGGGTGGCGTCTAGCCTGGCCATTTTTCCAAAGGACAATGGAAAGCCTGTTGCAGGGAATTCCACAAGTGGCAGTGTACCTCAACGACATTTTGGTCATGGGAAAAACAGAAGAGGAGCACCTCAGTAACCTGGATCAGGTTCTTCTTCTATGGCATTGGTGCCGTACTGTCGCACAGGATGGGGGACGCCTCAGAGAAACCCATTGCATTTGCGTCAAGGATGCTTACTAAAGCAGAAAGGGGGAATGCTCAACTAGACAAAGAAGGCCTGGCTATTGTGTTCGCTGTGAAGCGTTTTCACCAATATCTCTATGGCCGTCCTTTCACAGTTTTCACAGATCATAAGCCGTTGATGAGCCTGTTCAGTGAACATAAGGGCATTCCTTCCATGGCGTCAGCTCATATCCAGAGGTGGGCGCTGACATTATCTGCCTACCAATACCGAATAGTATACCGAGCGGGGAAAGAAAATGGCAATGCGGATGCATTAAGCAGGTTACCACTTCCAGACATCCCTGCATCCACTCCACTGCCACCTGAAACTGTTTTCTTGTTGGAGAAGTTGAGTGACTCACCAATGAGTGCAGATCAAAACCAGGACAGAGGGAGACAAAGTCTTGTCAAAAGTCAAAAGATTTATCCTCCAGGGCTGGCCAGGCAGGTTGGTGGACATAGAGATGAAAGCTTTTGAGAAAAGGAAAAATGAGCTCTCAGTTCAGGATGGTTGTATCTTGTGGAGTTCAGAGGGGTGGTACCGCCACCAGGAAGAGCCAGAGTACTGCAGGAGGTCCACATAGCCCATCCTTGGGTGTCACGCATGAAAACCCTAGCAAGGGCATATGTCTGGTGGCCAAATATGGATCGGGATATCGAAGACAAGGTTCAGCACTGCAAGGAGTGCCAGGAAAACAAAAATATGCCCCCACCAGTTTCTCAGTCCTGGGAATGGCCTAGTAGGCCTTGGTGTAGGTTGCATGTGGATTTTGAGGGCCCATTCATGGGGCAAATGTTCTTAGTCATGGTGGATGCCTGGACCAAGTACTTGGAAAGCACACATCTTGAAAAACATCACAGCTCCCGTAACAATTGACACACTGCGACAAGTGTTTTCTATTCATGGCTTGCCGGATGTTGTCGTCTCTGATAATGGGCCAACTTTTATGGGAGAGTTTTTCAAAGAATTTCTAAAGAAGGATGGAATTAGACTTATTCGTACAGCCCCTTTTCACCCTGCTTCAAATGGGCTGGCCGAGAGAGCTGTGCAGACGCTGAAGGAGGGTTTAAAGAAAATGTCAGGTGCAAACATTGAAACTAATCTATCTCGTTTTCTGTTTAAGTACCAAATTACGCCACAGACTACTACAGGTCTAGCACCCGCAGAGATTTTTCTGGGGCGGAAACCAAAATCTCATCTGGATTTGCTGCATCCGGATGTGGGGGAGAAAGTGAGAGTCCAGCAAGAGAAGCAGAAGGCTTTGCATGACAGGCATGCAAGAGAACGGAGTTTCAGAGAGGGTGAGGCTGTCTTTGTCAGAAATTTTGCCAGGGGTCAGCGCTGGTTAACGGGATCAATAGTCAAAGAAAGTGGTCCTCGCTCGTGTGTGGTGAGACTGTCAGACGAGCGGGAGGTCTGACGTCATCATGATCATCTGAGAAACCGGCACGCGTCAGAGCAGTGGAGTTGTTTCGAGCAAGCTGCTGGATAGGAAAACAAGGAGAGTTCTGAGTTGAAAGGAATGCTGGGCCCTCAGCAACTGCCATCCACACAGAGTTTGGAGGGGACGGTTGTGCAGGTGCCAGTGGAGACACCTTTGTCCCAGGACAGTGTACCCACCCCACTTGGGGAAAGTGCAGAGACTGTTCAGAGATCAAAACGACAGAAGAAGGCACCTCAAAGGCTTAATTTGTAGCTCATAGTGGGAATGAGAGTTAAATAGTCGGTACAGGGGTCTTAAAGAGGAAGTTTTGATTTGATTATGTTGAGTGGTCAATGTTCATGCTTTGGAGGGAGAGATGTTATGAAAACAGGTTATGGTACCTTTAAGAAAGTTTCTGTTTAATGTTGTGTTTGCCCTTTAGCATGTGTTTGCTGTAAGGAAAACGGGGACCAGTTGCTTTTTGCTGTTCTGAGTGTAATGTTAAGAGATTGCGATAGTAAAGTCTCTGATGTGCTAAACTCTGCCTGGACTCCATTTATTACAGATATGTTATTTATATTTTATTGTGAATAAAATATGAGTTTATGAGATTTGTAAATTATTTCATTCCTTTTTTATTCACAATTTGTACAGTGTCTCAACTGTTTTGGAAACGGGTTTGTATATATATATATATATGTGTGTGTATATGTCAGATGGAGCAGGTGAGAGCTGAAGTGCTGCAGGAACGAGCCGCTCGACACGAGCTGGAATGTGACAAGATCCGTCTGGAGCGACAGGTGAACCGCTTCACTCACATACATGACTAAAAACCATTTAATAAAAAATCTAACATTTCATTGAAATATATAATAGAACTCCAAACAGGGCTTTATGAGTTAATAATTAAGTTGAATGTGAAATGAAATAAAAAGTCAAAATTAAACTGAAATCACAGTATATCTGTGCTGTGAGAGTTACATGCATGCAGGAACACGGTGGGCTAAATTCACTTTATTTACACATTCACATGATATTCATCTTCTTTCTGAACAGATGTTTACAGCATTTCATCAGTATTCTGCCAAAATTAAAGCCTGAGGATTTAAACTTTGAAATTAAGAATTTAAGTAATTTTGTCATGTAAAATGAAGTTATTATAATTATCATAAAATATTCATCATGTATTTTTTTTTAAGTGTGCATGTGAATGTGTCAATAAATGATTGAAATTAGAATAGAAATCTCAGGGGACTTGAGGTGGATATTGTAGGTGTCAGGGGTTTGTTTTGAGCTCCTGGATCTGCTGTCCTGTAGAATAAGGATCTGCGGGGCCGTGTGGCACAGCTGGAGGGATCTCAGCGCATCGGTCAGGATGCTGTGGTCTCCAAACTGCAGCTGCACCTGCAGGAGCTGGAGGAGAGGCTGCTGGGAGAGGAGAGGTGAGGAGACGCAGCAGATGCTCCTGATTCACAGTGTCTCCTGCTGCTCTGACTTTGTTCTCTGTCTGTGCTCAGAGAGAAGAGTGAGCTGCAGCAGATGAGCCGTAGACTGGAGCGCCGCATGAAGGAGCTGACGCTGCACCTGGAGGAGGAGAAGCTGTCGCTGCAGGACCAGAGAGACCAGGTGACCATCACATCTGTGCTGCGGCCGAATATCAGAGTAGAAAAACCTTCCCCTCCCAGACCCAAACAACTGCAAATAATGACGACCTTCTTCAGGATTTTAATCTTGCTTTCCACATTCATAAAGTTTTGTCCAATCACTAGGACCCATTTTTCCAAACTCTTCTCCCATTGTAGCACAATAAACTGAATCAGTTATCATTGCGTTGGCACAGAATGAATGAAAAAAATCTTTCCATCACATTAACTCTTTTCTCATTAAAAAACAAGAAAACACTAAATCTCCTCTATAAACCTACAGGCCAGCTTACATGCTCTTCACAAAACTGACTAACTGTGTGTGTGTGTGTGTTTAACAACTCTAAATGTTCTCCTATAATGCCTGATGAGGTAAGAGGTTTTATCTCTGTTCCCCAAAACCATCTTGAGTGTTTTCTGCTAAAAAGCAAATTTTTTTGTTTCATCTGACCATAGAAGCCAGTCCCATTTGAAGTTCCAGTCATGTCTGATAACTGAATATGCTTTAGTTTGTTTTTGGATGAGCTAGGATAATTTTTCTTGAAACCCTCCCAAACAACATGTGGTGATGCAGGTGCTGTTTGACATTTTGTTTTTAAGGTTTTCTGACCAGAGACTCAACTATTTTCTACAGTTCTCCAGCTGTGATCCTTGGAGAGTCTTTAGCTACTCAAACTCTTCTTCTCACCACACATTAGGATGACATAGACACTCATCCTCTTTCAGGTAGTTTTGTAACATTTTATGTTGATTGGGAATGATTAATTATTGCCCTGATGGTGGAAATGGGAATTTTCACTGCTCTAGCTCTTTTCTTAAAGCAACTTGTTACGACCCTGTGCTTCCTCTTCTCGCCTGCTGGTGGCAGGATGACTTGGGAGTGTGTGGAGGATTGCACACCCCTATTGAATAATATCCTCTAATTGTGGAGAGTGTAAAGATGAGACTGATCCTCTCAATTTCACTTTCTCCAGGGGATCGGCAGTCCTCAGGAGAAGTCATCGACTCAAACATTTGTTTTATTGTGGCCTATAAACATGTCCTCACCATTTGGATTATTATTTAAACCCTAGACATTATTTTATATTATTTTGATATTGTATTATTTTGATACTTGAATTATGAATCTTGCAAGTCAATCGATCTGAACAAGTGCTCCTATTTTATGTTATGGTCGAGAACGAGCTGTTCGTGACATAAATTGGGGGCTCGTCTGGGATCCTTTGGTGTAGGAATGTTGCTGAGTAGCTATGATTATTTTTTTGAATGGTTACCTTTTTAATGAATGAGAACTGTCTCAGGTTACGTATGTAACCATAGTTCCCTGAGTAGGGAGAATGAGACACTGCGTCCTCTAGGGGTCTCTTTGGGGAACAGTATACCCACGCCGCCATGCTGAGGGGAGTGCAGGCCAGAATCATGGCAAACACTAAGTACCAACTCTACCATTTCCATGGGAGTTGACCCTGGGACGTTTAGACTAGTGATGCATGGGTCGTCTCATAACCCGCGGGTCGGGTTGGGGCGGGTTAAGAAATTGGCACTTTAATGCGGGGCGGGTTGGGGCGGGTCACTAAAAACAAAACTTTTAAAAATCCATTTATGTTTCATGGAATTTAGTGGTAAAAATTTTTATTCTTTCAAGAGATTCTTTGATTTTCAGTTCGTTCACCAAAATGATTCATTCACTGATTCATTCAGTGACCTTTCCTTCATATTACACAAATACGCCAGCAGTTGACGAAAAAGAGTGTCTTATGTGCTATGTCTATGTTATGTATCTAAGTCAACGTACACTTTACCTTGTGACAAAAACTGATTTGGCTTTTATTAGTGTGTGCATGATCGCATTAAATAAATAGTCTAAATAAATTGTTCAGATTAACAAAGCAGGAGGTTTTATCGGGGATTAAACACAGAGTTATGTTCTGTATTCCAAATATTAAAAGAAGCGTATGTGCACCAATAACTGCGCTTTGTGTATGCTGATTGCTGTTCGAGATTTACATGCTTGGCTCCCTGACCCTGTATACTCTCATTCTTTTTCATTCACGAATGAGATGTATCAGTTCATTCAACTCTTTCACCTATGAGAAGATCATATTCATTCCCTACATTCAACAAGTCACATATTCTGTCACATCTTGAGTAACTCTTTTTGACAGGGTGAAACAGTTTACAGAGCTGTTCACGAGCTGTGCAGAATCACCCAAATAGCTCCTCATGTTGAGGGAAGTGATGCTTGAGGTGTATAAACAAATACACACTGGCTGAATGGAGCCCAAGGAACCAAGGTCTAATCATCTCAAGAAAGGGAATGAAGCGGAGCGCGTAACCCTTATTGTACAAGATTTCAGAAAGAGTCTTGAGTGTAAACTTACCACTTGTGGATTTTTACAAAGTGCGCAAAGTGTTCATGTGCACACTGACCACCATGTGGTTTTGAGAAAGTACACAAAGCTTAGTGTGTGTACTTAAAGGTTCCTACGCATTGCAGAGGCACTGAATCTCACGGGAGAGACACGCTCAATTTTACAAACCTCGGTCAGGTAGAGAGCTGGTGGTTACAGGGGAATTAGGAAGGGGAGGATAAAAGCAGAAGTTAAAATCCCCAAAGGGAACGAGTAGATACCTATGTATCACTCCGATTCAGACTAGAATGCTGCCTCGTCTAGATCACACCCCTTAGGTTCTGCTTACCTCATCGTGACCCACGATTCCTCGAACTCCTGTCCGCAGGTGGAGGAGGAGCGCGAGTTACGACACTAGCCTTCTGTGCCCGTCTTTGATCCTCAGATCGAGACAGGCCAGGACCCCTATGTTGTTTGGGCTCAGACCTGGACCTTCGTGGAATGAAGGATCTGAAAGCAGCAGAGCACGCCTTCATCTCCCTGAACTTCTCAAATCGCTGTCTTAGCGGAAATACGGAAAAGTTCAGAAGGCGAAACCTGAGCATCGAGAAGAGAGCCTTTTCTTTCCTCCTGATGTCTGCCAGGTTCATCCACAGATGTTTCTCTGCTGCCACCATAGTCCTGCCCATGGCAGAGGCGGCCTGCTTGGTAGCATGGAGAGTGATCCGTGGTGTGGCGCAGCTCAGTTACCTGATTAGAAAAAGGCCCCTGCATCTATCCAAGTCTCTTAGCAGATCAGTCTGATATGCTTGAAGCACCAGCATTGTGTGTAATAAAGCCACAGCCTGACCTGCTACTGCGTATGCCTTGCCATTTAAGCGAGATGATTTTCTGGAGGGGCTTAAGATTAAGAGAGGATGTTTCCCCTGCAGAAAGAAAAAATTTCCATAGATAAAAATTATTTATAAATTATTTATAAAAATGTTAGCTCTTTCTACAGGGGGCATTCCCTCATAGCGGCTTTCGTGCATCACCTCGATGTCGCAGATTACTTTCATGCCGAAACCGATGGATGCGAGAAAAAAACTGCATCTTTCATTTCTTTTTAATCTCTGTATGGAGATCATGCATAAATGAAAGGCTCACCTGAGTTAGAAAGGCTATGGTCAAAAGGTAATTTTTGCACAATAACCTCCAACAGCTCTACATACGCAAGGCAGGAGAATTGAGAAGTCTCAGCCTCGGCTTCTTCACCATCCTCAAATATATCCTGCTTTTCCTGGGTAAAAACCCAGCAGAGCACTAACCTCAGTATCAGAAAGTGTTAAAGATATAAAATCATCCTCCCGAGACTCTCTCATTCTAGAGTGTATCCAGCTGGGTTGTATATACAGTCCTTCCGACGGAACACTGTTTGTTGTTTTTTATTATTATTATTATTTTTTTTTTTACGAGTTATCCTGGGTGGAGAATTAACTCTCTGTAGGGGGTACGCTTTCGGACTTGAAGTTTAACTGATTGTCACAGAGTTCAGAGTTTAATTCAGTATTGATCTTAATACTCAAGAGAAGAGGGTGAAGGAAACAATTGTGACTACTTTGAAGCGATCACTCATTGATAGATGAGTTTTAGAGGTAAGCGTTGAGTTTATTGCTCCTAGTGAATCATATGTGTATACTCCTGGTGAGGTTGATTATGAAAGTGACATAAAATTTCCGGATTTGTCTTTGCAAGAGAAACAATTGTATTTAGATGCCGCCAAAATTTGTGCTGAGAGTGACGATTGCGCTATGAAAGAGCGAGTGATGGAAAGAGAATTTGCAGAGAGAAAATTAGATCACCAGTAAGCTGTGCGAAGATTGGAGCTTGAGCGTTTCAGTTAAAAAAGTTGAAATTGGAGTTAGCAGTAAAAACAGCAGAAGTTTTGCGTGTAGATTTGCCTCCAGTTTTACCACAGCATTCGGCTGTAGGTGAACGTGTGTTTGATGTTGATAGAAATATGAGATTAGTTCCGCCATTTTCTGAAAAGGAAATTGAGAAATATTTCTATAATTTTGAACGTGTTGCTTTATACATGAAATGGCCGAAAAGCTTTTGGACTTTGTTAAAGTGTGTTTTCATAGGTAAAGCACAGGAAGTATATTCTGCTCTATCACTGGAACAGAGTGGTGACTATGATATTGTGAAATCTGCTGTTACATGCGTATGAACTCGTACCTGAGGCATATCATAAAAAAATTTATGAACTTGAATAAAACTGATTAATGTACTCATGTTGAATTTGCGAGAGAAAAGGAAAATTTATTTGATCGTTGGTGCACTTCAATGAAAGTTACAACTAAAGAACAGTTAAGAGAACTAGTGCTTTTGGAGGAGTTGAAACATTGTTTTCCTCATGCTGTAGCTATGCATCTCACTGAACACAAAGTGAATACATTATCTGAAGCTGCTATCATGGCTGATGAATTTGTGTTAACCCACCGTGGGTCATTCAGTTTAGTCAGTCTTAAAAATGACATGAGTAAATCTAAGTTTTGTGTTCAAGCTAAGACAAAGTCTACTGTGATGAGTAGTAACACTAAGGCGACAGTTGCTGAACATTTTAGTAAGCCTGCGCTCTCACGAGAGATGGTTTGCTTCTATTGTAAAAAGCCTGGTCATAAAATATCTGACTCTCTTATTCTTAGGAGGAAAGAAAGACTGTCGAAGCCTATTGCTTTGGTTTCTACTTTATCATCCATTGATACTCCTGATGAGAAGGATCGGTCTTTACATAGTTTTGGTGGTAAATCTGTTGATCGTGTGTAACCACTTCTGTTGATTATACACCATATGTCACTGAAGGAAATGTGTCATTGCCTGGTTCAAATAAAACTGTGCCAGTGCGTCTTCTTCGAGATACGGGCGCTGCACAGTCGTTTCTTTTAGATGGAATTTTCGCCAGGAAGTGGTATCGAAACTGAGGTATCGAAATTGGCACCGGATTGAAAGATTTTGAACAATACCCAGCCCTAGGTAAATACTTGTGATTCTTCTAATCTAGAACAGTGTCCTCTCTATTCCAGCATAAGTGGCGATTCTTCAGAGAATGCTGATGAGGATGGGAATCTTTCTCGAGAAAAAGTAGATGGGCGACTCGAGATGCTTACTGACCTGTCCTCTCATCTATCTTATTTGACAGAGAAGGAAAGGAAGGATGTCACTTGCTAAAGTGAGAAGTGAATTATCTGCTTTCTCATAAGTTGGCTGAACCTAATTTTGGTTCATGGAGTTCTCCCTGTGTTTTAGTGAATAAATCTGATGGCTCATATCGATTTTGCACCGATTATCGAAAACTTAATGCTGTGACGAAACCAGACTGCTTCCCAAAACCTCATGTTGACGACTATGTCGATTATGTTGGCTCAGCCCGATATGTTGGTAAGTTTGACCTTTTAAAGGAGTACTGGCAGGTGCCTTTAACTACTCGTGCAAAAGAGTTATCTGCCTTCGTTACGTCCGATGCTTTCCTGCAGTACACGGTAATGCCTTTTGGGGTTCGTAATGCACCCGCAACTTTCCAATGACTGGTAAACCGTATACTGTATGGAATGTCTGGATGTGAGGTGTATCTTGATGACGTTGTTCTCTACAGTTCCTCCTGGTTTGAGACTCTTTTCCCGCTTAGCTAAGGCTAATCTTACGATCAACCTTGCGAAGTCTGAATTTGGAAAGGCGACCATTACGTATTTGTGTAAGATAGTGGGAAATGGATGTGTGAAACCTACTGAAACTATTTGTAGCTTCCCACCCCCCACCAATCATCGTGAATTGTGACGATTTCTTGGCATGGTGGGATATTATAGGAGTTTTTGCGAGAATTTTGCTACTGTAGTCTCCCCTCTCACCGATTTAAGTCCAAAAATTTACTTTCAGAGGTCTGAGAAATGTCAGCAGGCTTTTGAAAATTGTAAAGACCCAAATTTTGAAAAGTCTTTTAGTCTTGCAATTCATGCTAGTGCTTGCGGTGCGGGTGCAGTTCTCTTCCAAGAGGATTCGAATGGGATTCAACATCCTGTTAGTTACTTTTCTAAAATGTTTAACCGACATCAACAGGTCTACTCTACTATTGAGAAAGAAGCCCTTGCCCTAGTGTTGGCTGTTCAGCATTTTGAGGGTATATCTGGGGTCAATTGCTGTGCCAATCATCGTTTATACGGATCATTACCCTTTGGTTTTCTTGAATCACACGAGAAATCGAAACCAATAACTTATGCGATGGAGTCTCATTTTACAACCCTTCCATTTAGAAATTAGACATGTAAGGGGAAAAGATAATGTTATTGCTGATGCCCTTTCCAGAGTTTAACATCGTGATGTCTGTGTTGCCTGTTTCTTTCTTGGCATTTCTAGGGCCCAGAGGTTTTAAATAACCACATGGAGTAGAAGACGTTATATTTATATAAGTTATATCAAAACTGTGACTATGAATGGAAATATACTTCTAATATACTACTAATTAATAATGGTGCCAATAATTGTGTCCAATGAGTATTTGAGAAAAACATTTATTCATAATGATATTTCCCCTCATTTGAAATTCTAATTATCCAATGAAAAGATACATTTTTGTGTATTTTTTTTAATTCAATATCAAAATGATTAACAACGCATATTAATTTTCACAGCCTTCTTTGAACATATTTACCAAGGGTGCCAATATTTTTGGCCAAGACTGTATAGCCCCTTTCACACTGCACGTCGGACTCGCAATATTTCCGGAACGAGCGCTGTGTGAACTAATTCCGTGTCGAAGGACTCTTTTACCGGCTGTTTTGAAGGAAGATCAACGTTCGCGACGAAAACATATGTGCAAACTGAAATGAAGCAGAGGTCAGTTAGTTCCTCACTTTCCGCGCTGACTCAGAGATCGTTTGCTTGCTTCAGTGAAAGTATAACGTGCCTAGCGTTGTCGACTCGTACATTAAACGTCACACGCTGATGTCACGTGTCGTTACAGGATCTTCAAAGGTTGTGTGTGAAAGCATGCACATATCCCGGGTCAACACTGGGTGTGAAAGTGCCAAATCTAGCGACCAGGGAACAATTACAGGAACACTTTACCCCTGTATATGCCGGAATGGCAGTGTGAAAGGGGTTACTGTAATGCATTACTTTTGTAATGCGTTACTCCCAACACTGTTTATTATTACAATTATTATAAATGTGCATTTGCTTAATGCTGACGGCAAACGAAAAAGTATTATAATGTTTGCCTTTCTATTACTAATAGGCCAAATATAAAAGCAGTCCTTATAATACTTTCTGTATACATTCATTTCTTTGTTAAATTGTTCTATCTGATTATTAGACAGATTCCTATCCATATTAGACAGAACTGTTCATGACGACGACGAACAAGAGAGAGAGTCTGTGAGCACGCATCGCAGTCAAAATAAATATCAGGCATGCTGTCAAAATAAAAGTCCTGCCTCGAACACATCAGCCAAGCAGAAAAACTTAACGGCTGATGCCGATATTTGAAAGATTCTAAATATCGACCTTGGCTATATATCGGTTGACCACTAGTTCACACACACCTCACACTCGTCCCTTGTGTCTGCAGCTGGCTCTCCGTCTGAAAACCCTGAAGCGTCAGCTGGATGAAGCCGAGGAGGAGATCGAGAGAATGGAGAACAACAGGAAGAAGCTGCAAAGAGACGTGGAGGAGCAGCAGGAGCTCAACGATCAGCTGAAGACGGAGATCTGCGGCCTCCGCAACCACATCAGGTGACACACACACAGACACTCTCACACGCACACACACACACACACACACACACTGACCTCTGACCCGTCTGAACGTCTGCAGGCGCAACACGAGACCCAATAAAGCACAGACTCCAGCTGATGAAGATGATGATGAGGAGGATGAAGATGAGACTGACGTGACACTAGATGGAAAATAGCTGCTGAACATGTAACTCAAGTAATTAATCATCTGCATTTACTAATGTTACTACGGTAAAACGAGCTGTCACTCAAAACGAGGCTGATTACATCAGCAGGGATAGGATTATGAAGCTGCTGATCACATGACTGAATGGTCACTCTGATATAAACACCTGTAACATGAATTCTGTCACATTCAGCTCAAATTATTCCTTATCATGTCATCCGTGTCTATTTGATCAGAAGTTACTGTGAAAAATTAATATGGTTTGTATGTTTTAATGAAGCTGTTTCAGGTGTTTCAGGTGCGGTTTGAGCGTGTGACACAGATTTAAATCCAGATATCAAAACTCTACAGTGTACATGTACAGTGAACATATGATACTCTTGATATGCATAAAAAATACATATATATATATATATATATATATATATATATATATATATATATATATATATATATATATATATATATATATATTAGTGCTATCGATTAATTAAAACAAAAAAGACTTATTAATCGCACATTGTTTCTGAAATTAATCATGATTAATCCCACATTAAAGCTTTGAAAAATACTTTTACATATATTAATTTATAAACAACATAGACATTTTATTTTTAATATTTGTTTAATGGAATCTTTCTTTATGAAAACCACTACATTTCCGAGACATGCTCTTAAATCTGACTCCTACAAGTACTTACTTACATGCAGTTTTTAGGCAGCTGTAATAGCCTTTTTGGAAACTTTATGACTTAACTGATGACATAACTACCACATTGCACATTGCATGCTTGTCGTTTATTTCACACTTTGATATGAAATGATACTACAGTGTGCGCCGCATCTGAGTGTGCACCTGAAGAGCATGAGCGATGAGCACAGCAGCTTTTGACTCGCACCTGGCGCAGAGGTGAACTTCAAATGCGTGTCTGAGAAGTAAAGATGTTCTGCATCTAAATAAGTGAAATTCTTGTTGAGAAAAACATTTGTGAGGTTAGGTTTTGGAAAACCTTAGCTCCCCCGCGCGTTAATTGCGTAAAATAATTTTTACGTGTTAAACAAAAAAAAAAGCGTTAACATTCATTTTGACAGCACTAATATGTATATATATATATATATATATATATATATATATATATATATATATATATATATATATATATATATATATATATATATATATGTATGTATGTATACACACACACACACACAGTACCCTCCACTAATATTGGCACCCTTCACCCTTGGTTAATATGAGCAAAGGCGGCTGTGAAAAGAAATCTACATTGTTTACAATTTTGATCTTTCATTCAAAAAATTCACAAAATCCTTAATGTATCATTAAAGAAAAACAATTGAGAGTGGGGAGAAAATCTCATGTTTAAATAATTGTTTTTCTCCAGTGCATGTGGGCCACAACTAATGACAACCCTAGAAATTATTTGGAGTAAAATATCTCTGAAGTATATTACCATTGAAATTGACATTTTTAAGCACACCAGGGTGACTAGGAGCATGAAATTGTCCAAACATGACTTCTTGTTCCACAGGATTAATACAGTTTTTTTTAGATTGCTTGCATACTAAAATCAGCTATATGAAGAGATGATGCTTAGGTGTTGTTTACTCATCTCCACAAAAGTTTATGTACTACTATTTATTGTATTTAGAATACATTCTTATTTTCAGTGCAAAATGCAGCCTGATTGCAATGATGTACTGAAAGATTTTACAGTGTGGTGTGAAATAAACATTGTCATGAATGTGCAGTACTTGACTCTTGTGTTGTGTTTGGTCAATATATTAATGTACTTTAACAATATCAAAAAAAAAAAAAAAAAAAAAACTGCATCAAAAATAGAAATGTTAAAAGTGTTTAAGATTGTGCCCAGCAGTGTCTAAGTGTTTCAAACTGCATCCAACTGTATGAACCATGTGTGTGCCATATGAGTTTTGTTAAATTATTGTAAAGTTTTGAATGAAGTGCTTCATTTTGCAAAATATCTGAGATGTTTTGATACTTGTGTGTGTGGATGTTAATTGTGTGTAGTGTTTTGAAAAAATGAGCCTGGTTTTTAAAATTGTGTTTGAGCAATCGTAAAAAACTAATATGAGGAACACAAAGGCCAAATTCCCTTAATCATACATTACAAGGAATAAAACCAAAGAATATAGTTCTGATATGCAGAACAAGATTATTGAGCTTCACAAAAGAGAAAGTGGCTGTAAGAGAAGAGCTAAAGCATTGAAAATCCCCATTTCCACCATCAGGACAATAACTAAGAGGTTCCAATCAACTGAAGATGCTATAAATCTGTCCTGAAGTGGATGTGTGTCTATATCGTCCTAATGCACGTTGAGGATGAGTGACTAAAGACTCTTGGATAATTGCAGAGATTAGTCTTGGGGTCAGAAAGCCTAAAAAATTATCAAAGACCCTGTACAAACCCGATTCCAAAAAAGTTGGGACACTGTACAAATTGTGAATAAAAACAGAATGCATGATGTGGAGGTTTCAAATTTCAATATTTTATTCAGAATACAACATAGATGACATGTGAAATGTTTAAACTGAGAAAATATAATTTCAAGGGGAAAATATGTTGATTTTAAATTTCATGGCATCAACACATCTCAAAAAGGTTGGGACAAGGCCATGTTTACCACTGCGTGTCATCCCCTCTTCTTTTTATAACAGTCTGCAAACGTCTGGGGACTGAGGAGACAAGCTGCTCAAGTTTAGGAATAGGAATGTTGTCCCATTCTTGTCTAATACAGGCTTCTAGTTGCTCAACTGTCTTAGGTCTTCTTTGTCACATCTTCCTCTTTATGATGCTCCAAATGTTTTCTATGGGTGAAAGATCTGGACTGCAGGCCGGCCATTTCAGTACCTGGATCCTTCTTCTATCAATCAATCAATCAATCAATCACCTTTATTTATGTAGTGCTTTAAACAAAATACATTGCATCAAAGCACTGAACAACATTCATTTGGAAAACGGTGTCAATAATGCAAAATGATAGTTAAGGCAGTTCATCATTGAATTCAGTGATGTCATCTCTGTTCAGTTTAAATAGTGTCTGTGCATTTATTTGCAATCAAGTCAATGATATCGCTGTAGATGAAGTGACCCCAACTAAACAAGCCAGAGGCGACAGCGGCAAGGAACCGAAACTCCATCGGTGACAGAATGGAGAAAAAAACCTTGGGAGAAACCAGGCTCAGTTGGGGGTCAGTTCTCCTCTGACCAGACGAAACCAGTAGTTCAATTCCAGGCTGCAGCAAAGTCAGATTGTGCAGAAGAATCATCTGTTTCCTGTGGTCTTGTCCTGGTGCTCCTCTGAGACAAGGTCTTTACAGGGGATCTGTATCTGGGGCTCTAGTTGTCCTGGTCTCCGCTGTCTTTCAGGGATGTAGAGGTCCTTTCTAGGTGCTGATCCACCATCTGGTCTGGATACGTACTGGATCCGGGTGACTGCAGTGACCCTCTGATCTGGATACAGACTGGATCTGGTGGCTACGGTGACCTCGGAACAAGAGAGAAACAGACAAATATTAGCGTAGATGCCATTCTTCTAATGATGTAGCAAGTACATAGGGTGTTATGTGAAGTGTTTCCGGTTCCGGTTTACCTAATTAATGCAGCCTAAAAATCCTTTAACGGATTTGGATATTAAAAGCATATTAGTATGTTATGTGTATGCCAGGTTAAAGAGATAGGTCTTTAATCTAGATTTAAACTGCAAGAGTGTGTCTGCCTCCCGAACAATGTTAGGTAGGTTATTCCAGAGTTTAGGCGCCAAATAGGAAAAGGACCTGCCGTCCGCAGTTGATTTTGATATTCTAGGTATTATCAAATTGCCTGAGTTTTGAGAACGTAGCGGACGTAGAGGATTATAATGTAAAAGGAGCTCATTCAAATACTGAGGTGCTAAACCATTTAGGGCTTTATAAGTAGTAAGCAATATTTTAAAATCTATACGATGTTTGATAGGGAGCCAGTGCAGCGTTGACAGGACCGGGCTAATATGGTCATACTTCCTGGTTCTAGTAAGAACTCTTGTTGCTGCATTTTGGACTAGCTGTAGTTTGTTTACTAAGCGTGCAGAACAACCACCCAATAAAGCATTACAATAATCTAACCTTGAGGTCATAAATGCATGGATTAACATTTCTGCATTTGACGTTCTACACAGCCATGATGTTGCAATTGACGCAGTATGTGGTCTGACATTGTCATGTTGGAAAATGCAAGGTCTTCCCTGAAAGAGACGACGTCTGGATGGGAGCATATGTTGTTCTTCCTGTTGGCCTTCTGTAGCTAATCGTAGCTCTGTGTAGCTGTTTTTATTTTATTTTTTCTCTAGAATCTTTATCTTACTATCACTGTCTGTTTGTTTGTCTCCTCTCCTCTCTCTCGCTCCAGTGTTTCACAAGTTCATCAAACAACCGCAGTAAGAATATTTCATCAAGCACGGTGAGTAATGGCTTCGCCTGCTATCGTTATTTGCACCTCTTGCCACATGTACAGTTTATCTATCTCTGTCCGCGATGAGGGATTCACATGTGATAAATGCAGGGAAATAGTTAGGCTGACAGAGATTGAGGACAGTAAGAATGTTAGGGCTCTAGATACGGCTTTGGATGCATCTAGCTCAGGGACTCCTGTACATTGTCCGGTTCCAGCAGAGCCCCTGCAGCAGGGCAACTGGGTGACGGTGAGGCAGCGTAGTCGTGGGTCAAAACAACGCTCTTCTGTTCCGATCAAAACATTAAACAGGTTCTCCCCACTCAGTGATGCACCCACTGAGAAACCTGATGAAAGTGCTCTAGTTATTGGCGATTCTATTGTACGGAACGTGAATATAGAGACACCAGCCACCATAGTCAAATGTTTACCGGGAGCCAGAGCGCCTGACATCTTGGCAAATTTAAAAGTGCTGGCTAATGCTAAACGTAAATACAGGAAGATTGTTATTCATGCCGGCGCTAATGATGTTCGACTTCGCCAGTCGGAGATCACTAAAATAACTTTAAAGAGGTGTGTGAACTTGCAAGCACGATGTTAGACACTGTAATATGCTCTGGTCCCCTGCCTGCTTACCGTGGTGACGAGATGCATAGCAGATTGTCATCACTCAATGGCTGGATGTCTAAGTGGTGGCCACAGAATAACATAGGTTTCATAGACAATTGGACGAGCTTTTGGGGCAGACCTGACCTGTTTAAAAGAGATGGTCTTCATCCCTACTGGGGTGGAGCTGCTCTTCTCTCTAGAAATATGGCACATAGTCTTAGTGTTTATACTTGACTAACTGGGACCCAGGTCAGGAAGCAGACAGACTGGCTAAACCGACCGTCTGCTAGCTGCCTCCCGTCACAGAGGTCAGCTAATTCTCAGCAAATAGAGACTCTTTCACCTAGATATCACACTATAGAGACTGTGTCTGTTCCCCGAACTAGAAAATACAAAAAACGTCCAAACCAAGTTAAGGCTAACAATTTAATTGAGGTTCAACAAATAAGAAACAAATGCAATATGGATAAACAAATGATAAAGCTTGGCTTATTGAATATCAGATTATTTACAAAAAGTGTTTTCGTAGAAATGGATATGATAACTGATCATAATATAGATGTGCTCTGTTTGACAGAAACTTGGCTAAAACCTGATGATTACATTATTTTAAATGAGTCCACCCCCCAAGATTACTGTTATAAACATGAGCCGCGTCTAAAGGGCAAAGGGGGAGGAGTTGCTTCAATTTATAACAACGTTTTCAGGATTTCTCAGAGGGCAGGCTTCAAGTATAACTCGTTTGAAGTAATGGTGCTACATATAACATTATCCAGAGAAACAAATGTTAATGATAAATCCCCAGTTATGTTTGTACTGGCTACTGTATACAGGCCACCAGGCCACCATACAGACTTTATTAAAGAGTTTGGTGATTTTACATCCGAGTTAGTTCTGGCTGCAGATAAAGTTTTAATAGTGGGTGATTTTAATATCCATGTCGATAATGAAATTTTATAATGAGCATTTATAGACATTCTGAACTCTATTGGTGTTAGACAACACGTTTCAGGACCTACTCATTGTCGAAATCATACTCTAGATTTAATACTGTCACATGGAATTGATGTTGATAGTGTTGAAATTATTCAGCCAAGTGATGATATCTCAGATCATTATTTAGTTCTGTGCAAACTTTATATAGCCAAAATTGTAAATTCTACTTCTTGTTACAAGTATGGAAGAACCATCACTTCTAACACAAAAGACTGCTTTTTAAGTAATCTTCCTGATGTATCCAAATTCCTTATCATATCCAAAACCTCAGAACAACTTGATGATGTAACAGAAACTATGGACTCTCTTTTTTCTAGCACTTTAAATACAGTTGCTCCTTTACGCTTAAGGAAGGTTAAAGAAAACAGTTCGACACCATGGTATAATGAGCATACTCGCACCCTAAAGAGAGCAGCCCGAAAAATGGAGCGCAGCTGGAGGAAAACAAAACTAGAGGTATTTCGTATTGCTTGGCGGGAAAATAACATATCCTACAGAAAAGCATTAAAAACTGCTAGATCTGATTACTTTTCTTCTCTTTTAGAAGAAAACAAACATAACCCCAGGTATTTATTCAATACAGTGGCTAAATTAACGAAAAATAAAGCCTCAACAAGTGTTGACATTTCCCAACACCACAGCAGTAATGACTTTATGAACTACTTTACTTCTAAAATGTATACTATTAGAGATAAAATTGTAACCATTCAGCCGTCAGCTACAGTATCGCATCAGACAGTGCACTATAGACCCCCTGAGGAACAGTTCCACTCATTCTCTACTATAGGAGAGGAAGAATTGTATAAACTTGTTAAATCATCTAAACCAACAACATGTATGTTAGACCCTATACCATCTAAGCTCCTAAAAGAGGTGCTTCCAGAAGTCATAGATCCTCTTGGGACTATTATTAATTCCTCATTGTCATTAGGATATGTCCCCAAAACTTTCAAACTGGCTGTTATTAAGCCTCTCATAAAAAAACCACAACTTGACCCCAAAGAACTAGTTAATTATAGACCAATCTCAAATCTCCCTTTTCTGTCCATGATACTAGAAAAGGTGGTATCCTCACAATTATATTCCTTCTTAGAGAAAAATGGTATATGTGAGGATTTCCAGTCAGGATTTAGACCGTATCATAGTACTGAGACTGCTCTCCTTAGAGTTACAAATGATCTGCTCTTATCATCTGATCGTGGGTGTATCTCTATATTAGTTTTATTGGATCTTAGTGCTGCGTTTGACACAGTTGACCACAGCATTCTTTTGCATAGACTTGAACACTTTGTTGGCATCAGTGGAAGTGCATTAGCATGGTTTAAATCATACTTATATGACCGCCATCAGTTCGTAGCAGTGAATGAAGATGTATCATATCGATCACAAGTGCAGTATGGAGTACCTCAAGGCTCAGTACTAGGGCCGCTACTCTTCACGCTTTATATGTTACCCTTGGGAGATATGATCAGGAAACATGGTGTTAGCTTTCACTGTTATGCTGATGATACTCAGCTCTATATTTCCTCGCGGCCCAGTGAAACACACCAATTTGAAAAACTAATGAAATGCGTAGGCGATATAAAAAATTGGATGACGAGTAATTTCTTACTGCTAAATTCAGAAAAAACAGAGGTGTTAATTATAGGACCTAAAAACTCTGCTTGTAATAACCTAGAACACTGTTTAAGACTTGATGGTTGCTCTGTCAATTCTTCGTCATCAGTTAGGAACCTAGGTGTGCTATTTGATCGCAATCTTTCCTTAGAAAGCCACGTTTCTAGCATTTGTAAAACTGCATTTTTCCATCTCAAAAATATATCTAAATTACGGCCTATGCTCTCAATGTCAAATGCAGAAATGTTAATCCATGCATTTATGACTTCAAGGTTAGATTGTTGTAATGCTTTATTGGGTGGTTGTTCTGCACGCTTAGTAAACAAACTACAGCTAGTCCAAAATGCAGCAGCAAGAGTTCTTACTTAAACCAGGAAGTATGACCATATTAGCCCGGTCCTGTCATCGCTGCACTGGCTCCCTATCAAACATCGTATAGATTTTAAAATATTGCTCATTACTTATAAAGCCCTGAATGGTTTAGCACCTCAGTATTTGAATGAGCTCCTTTTACATTATACTCCTCTACGTCCGCTACGTTCTCAAAACTCAGGCAATTTGATAATACCTAGAATATCAAAATAAACTGCGGGCGGCAGGTCCTTTTCCTATTTGGCGCCTAAACTCTGGAATAACCTACCTAACATTGTTCGGGAGGCAGATACACTCTTGCAGTTTTAATCTAGATTAAAGACCCATCTCTTTAACCTGGCTTACACATAACATACTAATATGCTTTTAATATCCAAATCCGTTAAAGGATTTTTAGGCTGCATTAATTAGGTAAACCGGAACCTGAAACACTTCACATAACACCCTATGTACTTGCTACATCATTAGAAGAATGGCATCTACGCTAATATTTGTCTGTTTCTCTCTTGTTCCGAGGTCACCGTAGCCACCAGATCCAGTCTGTGTCCAGATCAAAGGGTCACTGCAGTCACCCGGATCCAGTACGTATCCAGACCAGATGGTGGATCAGCACCTAGAAAGGACCTCTACATCCCTGAAAGACAGCTGAGACCAGGACAACTAGAGTCCCAGATACAGATCCCCTGTAAAGACCTTGTCTCAGAGGACCACCAGGACAAGACCACAGGAAACAGATGATTCTTCTGCACAATCTGACTTTGCTGCAGCCTGGAATTGAACTACTGGTTTCGTCTGGTCAGAGGAGAACTGACCCCCCAACTGAGCCTGGTTTCTCCCAAGGTTTTTTTCTCCATTCTGTCACCGATGGAGTTTCGGTTCCTTGCCGCTGTCGCCTCTGGCTTGCTTAGTTGGGGTCACTTCATCTACAGCGATATCATTGACTTGTTTGCAAATAAATGCACAGACACTATTTAAACTGAACAGTGATGACATAACTGAATTCAATGATTAACTGCCTTAACTATCATTTTGCATTATTGACACACTGTTTTCCAAATGAATGTTGTTCAGTGCTTTGACGCAATGTTTGTTTAAAGCACTATATAAATGAAGGTGATTGACTGGTTGATTCTAGAACTTGGATAAACCTTTCAGCATTGATGGCTGCCCATGCCACACGCACTCATGCAACCCCATACCATCAGAGATGTAGGCTTCTGAACTAAGCGCTGATAACAACTTGGGTTGTCCTTGTCCTCTTTAGTCCAGATGACATGGTGTCCCAGTTTTCCAAAAAGAACTTCACATTTTGATTAGTCTGACCACAGAACAGTTTTCCACTTTGCCACAGTCCATTTTAAACAAGCCTCGGCCTAGAGAAAACACCTGCGCTTCTGGATCATGTTTAGATATGGCTTCTTTTTTGACCTACAGAGGTTAATGTGATCGTCATTGCTAGGAGAGTTTTTGGTTTAAATTGTGTGTGTCTTGGCGCTTGGTTTTGAGTTTCACGGGACTGCCCAGTTTTGATCTGCTAAGTAGTGAGGCGTGTCCAGCTAACTTCAATCAATGGTAAACAGGCAAATACAAAAGTGGTAGGTTTCATCGCGGCAGCCCTCGTGTGAAGCCTCCTCCTGTGAAGACCGACGAGAGTAAAGACAATCGACTCTACCTGCGTGACTCCACAGAGCAAGGACAACGACAGGGCACTTGAGTATAGTCTGACTAACCTACGGCCTGTCCCTCTGACCTCTACTACTACACTCTCTGTTCCAGTTGGTCTCTGGAACTGCCAGTCTGCAGTTAACAAAGCAGACTTCATTTCTTCTATTGCTACTCATTCTAGCCTCAACCTCATGGCACTGACTGAGACTTGGATCAAACCTGAAGATACTGCCACCCCTGCAGCCCTCTCCACTAATTTCACTTGTTCCCACACTCCTCGTACCACTGGGAGTGGTGGAGGTACTGGTCTCCTTATTTCAAAAGAATGGAAATTTGATCTTCAGCCATCACCTACAGGTAATGGTTCATTTGAATCAAGAGCCATTGCTGTAGCCCACCCTGTTAAAATCCACTTTGTGGTAATTTATCGTCCCCCAGGTCAATTGGGAACTTCTTGGAGGAGTTGGATGTGCTGCTATCAAAATTTCCTGAAGATGGTACTCCTTTGGTACTGCTTGGTGACTTCAACATCCACCTAGATAAACCTCAGACTGCTGACTTCAAAACTCTGCTCACCTCATTTGATCTTTTGGGGCAGACCTGACCTGTTTAAAAGAGATGGTCTTCATCCCTACTGGGGTGGAGCTGCTCTTCTCTCTAGAAATATGGCACATAGTCTTAGTGTTTATACTTGACTAACTGGGACCCAGGTCAGGAAGCAGACAGACTGGCTAAACCGACCGTCTGCTAGCTGCCTCCCGTCACAGAGGTCAGCTAATTCTCAGCAAATAGAGACTCTTTCACCTAGATATCACACTATAGAGACTGTGTCTGTTCCCCGAACTAGAAAATACAAAAAACGTCCAAACCAAGTTAAGGCTAACAATTTAATTGAGGTTCAACAAATAAGAAACAAATGCAATATGGATAAACAAATGATAAAGCTTGGCTTATTGAATATCAGATTATTTACAAAAAGTGTTTTCGTAGAAATGGATATGATAACTGATCATAATATAGATGTGCTCTGTTTGACAGAAACTTGGCTAAAACCTGATGATTACATTATTTTAAATGAGTCCACCCCCCAAGATTACTGTTATAAACATGAGCCGCGTCTAAAGGGCAAAGGGGGAGGAGTTGCTTCAATTTATAACAACGTTTTCAGGATTTCTCAGAGGGCAGGCTTCAAGTATAACTCGTTTGAAGTAATGGTGCTACATATAACATTATCCAGAGAAACAAATGTTAATGATAAATCCCCAGTTATGTTTGTACTGGCTACTGTATACAGGCCACCAGGCCACCATACAGACTTTATTAAAGAGTTTGGTGATTTTACATCCGAGTTAGTTCTGGCTGCAGATAAAGTTTTAATAGTGGGTGATTTTAATATCCATGTCGATAATGAAATTTTATAATGAGCATTTATAGACATTCTGAACTCTATTGGTGTTAGACAACACGTTTCAGGACCTACTCATTGTCGAAATCATACTCTAGATTTAATACTGTCACATGGAATTGATGTTGATAGTGTTGAAATTATTCAGCCAAGTGATGATATCTCAGATCATTATTTAGTTCTGTGCAAACTTTATATAGCCAAAATTGTAAATTCTACTTCTTGTTACAAGTATGGAAGAACCATCACTTCTAACACAAAAGACTGCTTTTTAAGTAATCTTCCTGATGTATCCAAATTCCTTATCATATCCAAAACCTCAGAACAACTTGATGATGTAACAGAAACTATGGACTCTCTTTTTTCTAGCACTTTAAATACAGTTGCTCCTTTACGCTTAAGGAAGGTTAAAGAAAACAGTTCGACACCATGGTATAATGAGCATACTCGCACCCTAAAGAGAGCAGCCCGAAAAATGGAGCGCAGCTGGAGGAAAACAAAACTAGAGGTATTTCGTATTGCTTGGCGGGAAAATAACATATCCTACAGAAAAGCATTAAAAACTGCTAGATCTGATTACTTTTCTTCTCTTTTAGAAGAAAACAAACATAACCCCAGGTATTTATTCAATACAGTGGCTAAATTAACGAAAAATAAAGCCTCAACAAGTGTTGACATTTCCCAACACCACAGCAGTAATGACTTTATGAACTACTTTACTTCTAAAATGTATACTATTAGAGATAAAATTGTAACCATTCAGCCGTCAGCTACAGTATCGCATCAGACAGTGCACTATAGACCCCCTGAGGAACAGTTCCACTCATTCTCTACTATAGGAGAGGAAGAATTGTATAAACTTGTTAAATCATCTAAACCAACAACATGTATGTTAGACCCTATACCATCTAAGCTCCTAAAAGAGGTGCTTCCAGAAGTCATAGATCCTCTTGGGACTATTATTAATTCCTCATTGTCATTAGGATATGTCCCCAAAACTTTCAAACTGGCTGTTATTAAGCCTCTCATAAAAAAACCACAACTTGACCCCAAAGAACTAGTTAATTATAGACCAATCTCAAATCTCCCTTTTCTGTCCATGATACTAGAAAAGGTGGTATCCTCACAATTATATTCCTTCTTAGAGAAAAATGGTATATGTGAGGATTTCCAGTCAGGATTTAGACCGTATCATAGTACTGAGACTGCTCTCCTTAGAGTTACAAATGATCTGCTCTTATCATCTGATCGTGGGTGTATCTCTATATTAGTTTTATTGGATCTTAGTGCTGCGTTTGACACAGTTGACCACAGCATTCTTTTGCATAGACTTGAACACTTTGTTGGCATCAGTGGAAGTGCATTAGCATGGTTTAAATCATACTTATATGACCGCCATCAGTTCGTAGCAGTGAATGAAGATGTATCATATCGATCACAAGTGCAGTATGGAGTACCTCAAGGCTCAGTACTAGGGCCGCTACTCTTCACGCTTTATATGTTACCCTTGGGAGATATGATCAGGAAACATGGTGTTAGCTTTCACTGTTATGCTGATGATACTCAGCTCTATATTTCCTCGCGGCCCAGTGAAACACACCAATTTGAAAAACTAATGAAATGCGTAGGCGATATAAAAAATTGGATGACGAGTAATTTCTTACTGCTAAATTCAGAAAAAACAGAGGTGTTAATTATAGGACCTAAAAACTCTGCTTGTAATAACCTAGAACACTGTTTAAGACTTGATGGTTGCTCTGTCAATTCTTCGTCATCAGTTAGGAACCTAGGTGTGCTATTTGATCGCAATCTTTCCTTAGAAAGCCACGTTTCTAGCATTTGTAAAACTGCATTTTTCCATCTCAAAAATATATCTAAATTACGGCCTATGCTCTCAATGTCAAATGCAGAAATGTTAATCCATGCATTTATGACTTCAAGGTTAGATTGTTGTAATGCTTTATTGGGTGGTTGTTCTGCACGCTTAGTAAACAAACTACAGCTAGTCCAAAATGCAGCAGCAAGAGTTCTTACTTAAACCAGGAAGTATGACCATATTAGCCCGGTCCTGTCATCGCTGCACTGGCTCCCTATCAAACATCGTATAGATTTTAAAATATTGCTCATTACTTATAAAGCCCTGAATGGTTTAGCACCTCAGTATTTGAATGAGCTCCTTTTACATTATACTCCTCTACGTCCGCTACGTTCTCAAAACTCAGGCAATTTGATAATACCTAGAATATCAAAATAAACTGCGGGCGGCAGGTCCTTTTCCTATTTGGCGCCTAAACTCTGGAATAACCTACCTAACATTGTTCGGGAGGCAGATACACTCTTGCAGTTTTAATCTAGATTAAAGACCCATCTCTTTAACCTGGCTTACACATAACATACTAATATGCTTTTAATATCCAAATCCGTTAAAGGATTTTTAGGCTGCATTAATTAGGTAAACCGGAACCTGAAACACTTCACATAACACCCTATGTACTTGCTACATCATTAGAAGAATGGCATCTACGCTAATATTTGTCTGTTTCTCTCTTGTTCCGAGGTCACCGTAGCCACCAGATCCAGTCTGTGTCCAGATCAAAGGGTCACTGCAGTCACCCGGATCCAGTACGTATCCAGACCAGATGGTGGATCAGCACCTAGAAAGGACCTCTACATCCCTGAAAGACAGCTGAGACCAGGACAACTAGAGTCCCAGATACAGATCCCCTGTAAAGACCTTGTCTCAGAGGACCACCAGGACAAGACCACAGGAAACAGATGATTCTTCTGCACAATCTGACTTTGCTGCAGCCTGGAATTGAACTACTGGTTTCGTCTGGTCAGAGGAGAACTGACCCCCCAACTGAGCCTGGTTTCTCCCAAGGTTTTTTTCTCCATTCTGTCACCGATGGAGTTTCGGTTCCTTGCCGCTGTCGCCTCTGGCTTGCTTAGTTGGGGTCACTTCATCTACAGCGATATCATTGACTTGTTTGCAAATAAATGCACAGACACTATTTAAACTGAACAGTGATGACATAACTGAATTCAATGATTAACTGCCTTAACTATCATTTTGCATTATTGACACACTGTTTTCCAAATGAATGTTGTTCAGTGCTTTGACGCAATGTTTGTTTAAAGCACTATATAAATGAAGGTGATTGACTGGTTGATTCTAGAACTTGGATAAACCTTTCAGCATTGATGGCTGCCCATGCCACACGCACTCATGCAACCCCATACCATCAGAGATGTAGGCTTCTGAACTAAGCGCTGATAACAACTTGGGTTGTCCTTGTCCTCTTTAGTCCAGATGACATGGTGTCCCAGTTTTCCAAAAAGAACTTCACATTTTGATTAGTCTGACCACAGAACAGTTTTCCACTTTGCCACAGTCCATTTTAAACAAGCCTCGGCCTAGAGAAAACACCTGCGCTTCTGGATCATGTTTAGATATGGCTTCTTTTTTGACCTACAGAGGTTAATGTGATCGTCATTGCTAGGAGAGTTTTTGGTTTAAATTGTGTGTGTCTTGGCGCTTGGTTTTGAGTTTCACGGGACTGCCCAGTTTTGATCTGCTAAGTAGTGAGGCGTGTCCAGCTAACTTCAATCAATGGTAAACAGGCAAATACAAAAGTGGTAGGTTTCATCGCGGCAGCCCTCGTGTGAAGCCTCCTCCTGTGAAGACCGACGAGAGTAAAGACAATCGACTCTACCTGCGTGACTCCACAGAGCAAGGACAACGACAGGGCACTTGAGTATAGTCTGACTAACCTACGGCCTGTCCCTCTGACCTCTACTACTACACTCTCTGTTCCAGTTGGTCTCTGGAACTGCCAGTCTGCAGTTAACAAAGCAGACTTCATTTCTTCTATTGCTACTCATTCTAGCCTCAACCTCATGGCACTGACTGAGACTTGGATCAAACCTGAAGATACTGCCACCCCTGCAGCCCTCTCCACTAATTTCACTTGTTCCCACACTCCTCGTACCACTGGGAGTGGTGGAGGTACTGGTCTCCTTATTTCAAAAGAATGGAAATTTGATCTTCAGCCATCACCTACAGGTAATGGTTCATTTGAATCAAGAGCCATTGCTGTAGCCCACCCTGTTAAAATCCACTTTGTGGTAATTTATCGTCCCCCAGGTCAATTGGGAACTTCTTGGAGGAGTTGGATGTGCTGCTATCAAAATTTCCTGAAGATGGTACTCCTTTGGTACTGCTTGGTGACTTCAACATCCACCTAGATAAACCTCAGACTGCTGACTTCAAAACTCTGCTCACCTCATTTGATCTCAAGCTAGTGTCTACTACATCAACTCACAAATCAGGCAACCAACTGGACATCATCTACATGCGCTGTTGCTCTGTGGATAACTCTTCAGTTGCTCCACTGCACACCTCAGAAAACTTCCTCATTACTGCTAACCTAGCACTTACTCCTGAAGCAGCACACACTGCAAAGCAGGTCACCTTTCGACAGAACTTATGCTCACTCTCTCCATCTCGCATATCTTCTGTGGTTTCATCCTCGCTTCCTGCACTCTCTCAGTTTTCATCTCTGGACACGAACAGCGCTATGGACACTCTTTGCTCCACTTTAACATCTTGCTTGGACAACTTTTGCCCACTGTTGTCTAGACCAGCACGCACCGCCCCATCTGCCCCCTGGCTGTCCGAGGTTCTCCGTGAACATCGCTCTAAACTCAGGGCTGCAGAGAGGAAATGGCAGAAATAAAGAAACTCTACCGACCTCAGTGTGTATCAATCACTCCTCTCTTCCTTCTCTGCAAATGTCTTCATGGCTAAACATCCTACTACCACAACAAAATTAACAGCTGTTGTGATACTCGGACACTCTTCAAGACTTTCTCTTCTTAATCCGCCTCCACCACCTCCTCCATCAACTCTTACAGCGGACGATTTTGCAGTTTTCTTCACAAATAAGACAAGAACCATCAGTGACCAATTCTCCACACCGCAGACTGAGGACAACTTCACAATGACCGACGCACACTCTTTCTCCTCCTTCTCTCCACTCTCAGAGATGGATGTCTCCAAACTCTTCCTGTTCAATCATCCTACTACTTGTCCACTTGATCCAATCCCCACTCACCTCCTTCAAGTGATCTCTTCTTCAGTCATACCTTCGCTTACTCACGTTATCAACTCCCTTTTCACTCTGGAACATTTCCCTCAGCATTCAAGCAGGCTCGGGTAAGCCCACTGCTGAAGAAACCATCTCTAAATCCAGTGCTTCTTGAAAACTACAGACCAGTATCACTTCTTCCATTCATTGCAAAGACACTTCAACCAGCTTTCTATGTTCCTTGTACATGTGGCAGGATGGCTAGATCCTCTTATATTGGTTGTTAGGATTGTTGGCCTATCAGTAGTTATGGGTTAGCATATAAAAGGTGGAGCTGTGTCACAAGGATGTGTTACTCTTAGGTGCCCTGCCCCTTTCTGGTACCAGTGTTTACACTGTTGTTAGCAGTGTGGCTATCTTGGTCACGGCTAACTTAGGGTTCTTTTTGTGCATCTATCCAAAAGGTAAGCATTAGAGTAATGTGACTTCTGGCATCTTTGTACTCTTGTTGTGCTAATGTTAGTGTTTTGTATTTTTGTATCACTTATAGCAGCATGAAGTCAATTGGTTAATGTTGCGACCTGTGTTTGGTCAGACTGCTTACTCTGGTATGTGTAAGAATTATAGTACAAAGTTTAACCATACTGTGGGAACTAGTTGTTTGATTTTCATTGCAGCAGTTTGTTTCTGCCCACTCCTGTCTCCCACACCATCGTGTACATTGTTTATGGTTCTGCTTTTGTGTGACATATGGCTGCATTTTTCCAGTTTCTATCAACAACTTCTGGTTCAGATTCGGTTCAGTGCTCGTGCTGGCCCTGTCCATTTAACGTGGCTGAGGTGCTCGTGCGTTGGAGGGTTCCTGCTGTAGTGCAGGACTCTGAACATCAGTATTAAGAGGTGTTGCTGTCTTGTTCCCAGTTTGTTTGTTTGTGCATTTGTTTCCTTTTTTGTATTTCCTTTCTTGGATGGCTCATATTGTCCTCTATGTACTCAATGTGGAAGGCCAGATGCTTTTAATTATTTAAATTTATTATTTGATTGTTAATTTCTTTTGAGCCCAGTGTGTATTTCATTTTTTATTATTATTATTTTTTTTTTAGTTTGTTAATATCTTTATTCTCTTTTGAACGTTTTGTTTGGAATTGTAAACTGTCTTCCTTTTTTTTTTTTTTTTTTTTTTATCGGGTTTGTTCATTTATAGGTGCTGTGGGTCAAACCCCAAAAGGGCAGGGAGGCAGATTTCCACACACATGCGGTGGTGGTGCTATCTTGTCACCGTGTGCAGTGTTGTGGCATGTCGATCACCAACCAAAATCTCACTTGGTATAGAGTGTGTGTGAATGGGTGCACCGATAGTGTGTGATAATTGCATTTTGTGATTCTTTAGGAGTTGATTCCAGCTGAAAACAGCCCTGTAAATCTTTACTCTTTTTGTGTTATCAGCAACAAGTAACCAAGCATTAAGTGTGCCAGCGCTCATGTGATTTCACTTTTTTTTGTAATTTATTATTTGGATTAATAAAGCTTTGTATTATGGTACCCATGTCTCTCACTCTATTTTGTGGAAGTGAACCTGTATTGCCTTGATTAGCACCTATGAGTGCGTAGTATTTCCCTGGGGTGGCGTAGTCCTTTGTCTAGTGTTTAGTTACTGTTGCCTATTGCCATGCTCTTACATACAGAACAACCTCCTGGACAGCAACCAATCTGGCTTCAAAAGTTGCCACTCAACTGAGACTGCTCTGCTCTCGTTACTGAAGCCCTTCGACTAGCAAGAGCAGCTTAAAAATCCTCTGTACTCATCTTACTGGACCTGTCTGCTGCTTTTGACACCGTTAATCACCAGATTCTCCTGTCCACCCTCAGAAAGATGAGCATCTCTGGAACCGCACTCCTGTGGGTTAAGTCCTACCTCTCTGACAGATCCTTCAGTGTGTCTTGGAGGGGTGATGTTTCTAAATCACAACACCTTGCTACTGGGGTTCCTCAAGGCTCAGTACTTGGACCACTTCTCTTCTCCATCTACATGACATCTTTAGGATCTGTTATTCAGAAGCATGGCTTTTCTTATCACTGCTACGCTGATGACACCCAACTCTACTTCTCATTCCAACCAGATGACCCAACGGTAGCTGCTCGCATTTCAGACTGATTGACATTTCTTGCTGGATGAATGACCATCACCTTCAGCTTAACCTTACAAACACATAATTCCTGGTGATTCCAGCTAACCCATTGCTTCATCACAACTTCTCTATAACGCTGGGTTCGTCAACCATTACTCCTTCAAGGACAGCCAGAAACCTAGGTGTTGTGATGGATCATCAGTTAAGCTTCACTGACCACATTGCTACAACGACCCGGTCCTGCAGGTTTGCCTTATACAACATTAGGAAGATTAGACCCTTCCTGTCAGAGCAAGCAACCCAACTTCTTGTCCAAGCTCTTGTTCTCTCCAGACTGGACTATTGTAATGCTGTTTTGGCTCTTCCTGCATGTACTGTCAAGCCTCTGCAATTGATCCAGAATGCAGCAGCGAGGGTTGACTTCAATGAGCCAAAAAAAAAGCTTACGTTACTCCTCTCCTCATCAGGTTACACTGGCTACCAGTAGCCGCTCGCATCAAATTCAAGGTACTGATGCTTGCCTACAAGACGACCACTGGCACAGCACCAACATACCTAAACTCCCTGGTTAAATCTTATGTTCCCTCCAGAAGTTTGCGCTCTGCAATTGAACGACGCCTTGAGGTGCCATCCCAAAGAAGTTCAAAATCACTCTCACAGTCCTTTTCCTGGACTGCACCCAGGTGGTGGAATGACCTCCCAATCTCAATTCATACAGCTGAGTCTTTACTCATTTTCAAGAAACATCTCAAGACTCCTCTTTCTCGCCATCACTTAACCAACTAATACTAGCAATTTTCCTTCTTGTCTTTTCATTTATTTATAAAATAATTTGGCTATGCATTCTGTACTAGACTAACTGATACTTGTCATTGCACTTGTATACTGTTGTTGTTCTTTTGTTGACCTGACTGCTTCTTTTGTTCTCATTTGTAAGTCGCTTTAGATAAAAGTGTCTGCTAAATGATTTAATGTAATGTAATGATATTATGCACTGTAAATGATGATAACTTCAAACTCTTTGCAATTTTTCTCTGAAAAATTCCTTTCTGATATTGCTCCACTATTTTTCGCCGCAGCATTGGGGGAATTGGTGATCCTCTGCCCATCTTGACTTCTGAGAGACACTGCCACTCTGTGAGGCTCTTTTTATACCCTGTCATGTTGCCAATTGACCTAATAAGTTGCAAATTGGTCCTCCAGCTGTTCCTTATATGTAAATTTAACTTTTCCGGCCTCTTATTGCTAACTGTCCCAACTTTTTTGTAATGTGTAGCTCTCACGAAATCCAAAATAAGCCAACATTTGGCATGACATTTCAAAATGTCTCACTTTCAACATTTGAAATGGTATCTATATTATATTGTGAATAAAATTTAAGTTTATGAGATTTGTACATTTTTCCATTCCTTTTTACTCACAATTTGTACAGTGTCCAAACTTTTTTTGGAATCGGGTTTGTACATCAGCACATGTTGTTCAGGAGGGTTTCAAGAAACACGCTTCTTGTTCATCCAAAAACAAACTCCAACATATTCAGATGTACAGTACAATGTAAAAAGGATTTTCAAAGTAGTAAATAAAACAACGTTTTTGGAGTAAAAAGAAAATAGTCCTACAGCAAAATGTTTCAGCTGATGTGTTGTTAGTGAGCTCAGATTCATCCATAATGAGGTGGATCGATGGGATGTGTTGGGATGTCCCTTCAGAGGCTTTAATGCAGTGGAGTGTCCAGCGTGTGTTCAGTCCCATCAGACACACACACACACTCACTCACTCACTCACACACACAGCATCATGAAGCATCACTGCGCCATCAAACACGGCATCTTCAAAGAGTTCCTGGCCGAGTTCCTCGGGACCTTTGTGCTGGTGGTGAGTTTCTGCATCCTTATCTTCCCTTTGATTCAGCTCTGAGTCGACTCAGACAGCAGCTTTATTCATTGTTCCTCAGATTAAGTCCTTAAAAGCATTAAATCAGAGCAGGAACTCTTTAGTTCATGAAGTTGTGCATTAAAGGAATCTCTTCCCCAGTATGTTCTCCTGTTTTCCAGTATGTTTTTCTAAATGTCCTTAAAGCAAGAAACATTTACTTAATTTCAAGATTAAAATCTTGATTTCTGAGAAACTGAAAAAAATTTATTTATAATCAAAACGGGAACAAATATCTGTAAGCGGGGAACGAAAACTTGTTTCTGTGTGAATGAAGTTGATTTCTTCATTGGCAGGTATTCATTCTTGTTTTAAAATGGGAATTGGTTGTTTTCAAATCTGAAGTGTTTCTAACACAGCTCATGGAGAGAACATATTCTAATTTATTCCTTATATTTTCTTTGCTTGGTTTTATGCTTACCTTCATCACAAACTCTGCTTTATTCTACATTGACTCTGCATATACAAATATAGTTCATGTATGGTTTTACTGTAAACATTTATATATATAATGATTAATTGTATGTGTTATTCTGTTGATCTGTCAGTGATTGCTCATTGCTGTGTGTGTGTGTGTGTGTGTGTGTGTGTGTGTCAGTTGTTTGGCTGTGGGTCGGTGGCTCAGACGGTGTTGAGCAGAAACACTCTTGGTGAACCGCTGACCGTCCACATCGGCTTCAGCACCGGACTCATGATGGGAGTCTATGTGGCTGGCGGTGTATCGGGTAAAACACACACTCATGTTATATAAGCATCACACACAGAGAAGCTCAGCAATGCTCACACGTGAGCTGGATCCACACGCGTCTGATCACTACCCTTCCCAGAACCGATCAATAAACCCAATCCACAGTGGTTCCTTGGAGTTTGCGATGCTTTGGTTCACTGTGGGTCTCTAGATGAAACCCTCTTCTTCTTTCAGATGGTCTGAGATATTTCCTCACCAATCGATATCCCTGAATGACATTGGTTTGCTCAAACACTGCTCTCGCTTGCTTTCTGAGGTCATATAGAGCCTGGAGCATCTGGACAGATCCATTGATCTGTGTGTGTGCAGTTTGTATGTGCAGTGTGTTTAGTGTGTTTGTGTCAATAACATTTTCAATTCAAGCTTATTTGTATTGCGCTTTTCACGATACAAATCGTTGCAAAGCAGCTTTACAGAAAATTAAGTTTCTACAATATTAAATAGTAGCTTATCAGTGGTGACTGTCAGTTTATGGACATATGGCAAAAATATACAGAAAAATCAGTTAAAGACGTAGTCAACCAGACGATGAACATTATTAACTGCAATTATTATATGATGCAGTCACACTTGTAGCAATATTAGTTAGTTCTGTTGTTGATTCAGGGTTAGCATCATCTGAGGTCCTCTGAGGGTCAGCATCATCTCTTCTCAGGTGTTCTGGATCCAGACTGGAGCTTGTGTAAATCCTAGTTATGCGAAACATAGAAACAAAATACAGACATCATTAGCATAGCTGCTGATCCAACAAACTAAAATTAATTATTTTAACCCAAGCAAAAGAATAAAAATGCACATTTGATCAGATGCAACTACACTCACAATTTAAGAGATACATTATTCGAATGCTTGACGAAAGAGATGTATTTTTAATCTAGATTTAAACAGAGAGAGTGTGTCTGAACCCCGAACATTATCAGGAAGGCTATTCCAGAGTTTGGGAGCCAAATGTGAGAAAGCTCTACCTCCTTTAGTGGACTTTGCTATCCTAGGAACCACCAAAAGTCCAGCGTTTTGTGACCTTAGGGTGCGTGATGGGTTGTAACATGGTATAAGGCTAGTTAGGTACGCTGGAGGTAAACCATTTAGGGCCTTATAGGTAAGTAATGATAATTTGTAACTGATACAGAACTTAATAGGTAGCCAGTGCAGAGACTGTAAAATTGGGGTAATATGATCATATTTCTTTGACCTGGTAAGGACTCTAGCTGCTGCATTTTGTTCTACCTGTAGCTTGTTTATTGACGAAGCAGGACAACCACCTAGAAGTGCATTACAATAGTCCAGTCTAGAGGTCATAAATGCATCAACTAGCTTTTCTGCATCAGAAACAGATAACATGTTTCGTAGCTTGGCAATGTTTCTAAGATGGAAGAATGCAGTTTTTGTAACATTGGAAATATGATTTTCAAAAGACAAATTGCTGTCTAATATAACACCCAGATTTCTGACTGTAGAGGAAGTAACAGTACATCCGTCTAGTTGCAAATTGTAATCTACAAGATTCTGTGTTGGGTTTTTTTGTTCCAATAATTAATACCTCTGTCTTATCCGAATTTAATAGGAGAAAATTATTGGTCATCCAATCTTTTACATTTTTAACACACTCTGTTAGCTTAGATAATTGGGAAGTTTCATCTGGTCTCGTTGAGATATATAGCTGAGTATCATCAGCATAACAGTGGAAGCTAATTCCGTATTTTCTAATAATATTACTAAGGGGCAACATGTATATTGAAAATAGAAGGGGACCTAGGACGGATCCTTGTGGCACTCCATATTTTACTGATGATAAATGAGATGACACCCCATTTAAATAAACAAAATGGTAGCGATCAGACAGGTAGGATCTAAACCATCTTAGAGCCTGCCCTTGAATACCTGTATAGTTTTGTAATCGATCTATGAGTATGTCATGATCTATGGTGTCGAACGCAGCACTAAGATCAAGTAAAACTAGCAATGAAAAGACATAAATGGATGATTTGAAATGGGCCTAAAATTTGCCAGTTCACTAGGACCTAGTTGTGGTTTCTTAAAAACCTTGGATTGTTTTGGTTATTTTCAATGAGTTTGTGTATATGCTCTGCCCTCGCAGTTTTTAGAGCCTGTCTATAGCTGGACATACTGTTTTTCCATGCAATTCTAAAAACTTCCAAGTTCGTTTTTCTCCATTTGTGTTCAAGACTACGAGTTTCTTTCTTGAGAGAGTGAGTATTACTGTTATACCATGGCACAGTACGTGTTTCTCTAACCTTTTTCAATTTGATTGGGGCAACAGCTTCTAATGTATTAGAGAAAATAGTGCCAATGTTGTCAGTCATTTCATCTAGTTCATGTGTATTTTTGGGTACAAATAGCAGTTGAGATAGATCAGGCAGGTTATTTGCGAATCTTTCTTTGGTGGCTGGAACAATAGTTCTGCCCAGACGGTAACGCTGAGACATATAGTTAATATCAGTTATACGCAGCATGCACGATACAAGGAAATGGTCTGTAATATCATCACTTTGAGGTACAATATCTATAGCAGTAAGATCGATTCCATGCGATATAATTAAATCTAGTGTATGATTAAAACGGTGAGTGGGCCCGGTGACATTTTGCTTGACTCCAAAAGAGTTTATTAGGTCAGTAAACGCAAGTCCTAATGTATCATTTGTATTATCAACGTGAATATTAAAATCTCCCATGATTAGCGCCTTATCAACTGTAACTAGAAGGTCTGAGAGGAAATCTGCAAATTCTTTTAGGAATTCTGTATACGGCCCTGGTGGTCTATACACAATAGCCAGAGCAAGAGATACATTAGATTTCTTTTGCATGTCTGACAGAGTAACATTTAGCAGAAGTATTTCAAAAGAGTTAAACCTGTATCCTGTTTTCTGGGTAACATTGAGAATATCACTATATATTGTTGACCAGTCTGATGGGGCTCATGCTTATAAGAGCAGTTTGGTGGAGTAGACTCATTTAGACCAAAATAATCATTTGGTTTTAGCCAGGTTTCAGTCAAGCAGAGTAAATCAAAACTATTATCTGTGATCATTTCATTTACAATAACTGCTTTTGGTGTGAGTGATCTAATATTTATGAGCCCAAACTTTAAAAATAGTTTTTGTTCATTTACTTTATATGTTTCTGGTTTAATCACGATAAGATTTTTTCTAGATCCTACATTAAATTTATATTTTGACCTCACTATTCGGGGAACAGACACAGTCTTAATAGATTTTACAGCGCAAGTACTTTTATCATTTAAGCGGGTGGAACAAAAGTCATCATAATAGTTATTTGAGAATTGGAAGAAGTGTGTGTGTGTGTGTGTGAAAGAGAGAGAGAGAGAGAGAGAGAGAGAGAGAGAGAGTGTGTGTGTGTGTGTGTGTGTGTGTGTGTGTGTGTGTGTGTAAGAGAGAGAGAGAGAGAGAGAGAGAGAGAGAGAGTGTGTGTGTGTGTGTGTGTGTGCGTGGGTGTGTGTGTGTGTGTGTGTGTGAGAGAGAGAGAGAGTTAGAGAGTTAGAGTGTGTGTGTGTGTGTTTGTGAGTGTTAAAGTGTATGTGTCTGTAGGTGTGTGTGTGTGTGTGAGAGAGAGAGAGTTAGAGTGTGTGTGTGTGTGTGTGTGTGTGTGTGTGTGTGTGTGAGAGAGAGGTAGAGAGAGAGAGAGAGTGTGTGTGTGTGTGTGTGTGAGAGAGAGAGAGAGAGAGTGTTAGTGTGTGTCAAGTCACTTTTATTTATATAGCGCTTTAACCAACAACATGACTAAAACTTTAAAATTAACATGAAATATAGATAGAAAATATAAAAAATAAAATCTAATTTAAAGTATTAATAAAAACTATAATAGTGTTTCAGTGATACTAAAATAACTCACATTGATGATGACATGAATATTGACACGAATATGTCACATTTGAAGAAAAAACCTTCTTGTCTATAACATGTGTGAACATATAACACACAGTAGGGTACTGTAAGACTGGAAATGTGTTTGCTTGCCACTCAAGTACATTCTGAAGTATATTTTGGTATATGAAGGGTGAAACTGAATATGATTTCAATTCCAGACACTCTTTCACAAAAGTGACGTGACATACAGCCAAGTATGGTGGCCCATACTCAGAATTGTGCACACACACACACACACACACACACACACACTGTGAACACAAACTCTCTCTCACACACACACACTCTCACACACACACAGACACACACACACACATTCTCTCTCACACACACACAGACACACACACACACACACACTGCTTCAGTGTCCGGGCGCAGTTGGGGTTTGGGTCTTGCTCAAGGGCTCATCTCAGTCGTGGTGTTGAGGTGTTGGTCATTCACAGTATATTTAATTGAGCTTCACTGTTTACAATGTATATTTAGCATATACTTCAAATACATCTGGGCTGGAGATATCTGTTTGTTTGTGGTTTCCTCAGGCGGTCACCTGAACCCCGCCGTGTCTCTGGCCATGGTCATCCTGGGGAAGCTGAAGATCTGGAAGTTTCCCATCTACGTGACGGCGCAGATGTTGGGCGCGTTTGTCGGAGCGGCTGCAGTCTTTGGATTGTATTACGGTGAGTTTGAGGAATCCAATGGTTTTCATGTTTAGGATCTGATTAATGCATGTGTGTGTGTGTGTGTGTTCAGATGCGTTCATGGACTTCACCAGTGGGATCCTGTCGGTCACGGGGATTAACGCCACAGGACACATCTTTGCGTCATACCCAGGCAGACACCTGACGGTCCTGGGTGGGTTTGTGGATCAGGTCAGTCTGTCAGAACACACACATGTAGTGTGTTTCCCAGCCGCAGACTGATGAGCGCTTGACTAATAGTGAAAGTGAAAGTGAAGTGAAAGTGAAGTGACATTCAGCCAAGTATGGTGACCCATACTCAGAATTTGTGCTCTGCATTTAACCCATCCGAAATGCACACACACAGAGCAGTGAACACACACACACACACACACACACAAATACACACACACACACACTGTGAGCACACACCCGGAGCAGTGGGCAGCCATTTATGCTGCGGCGCCCGGGGAGCAGTTGGGGGTTCGATGCCTTGCTCAAGGGTACCTAAGTCGTGGTATTGAAGGTGGAGAGAGAACTGTACATACACTCCCCCCACCCACAATAATGCACATCCATCCACTCAACACCACCAAATTCAGCTTCTTTTGTCCCAAATAAACATCATGCTTTCAATTACTCAACAGAATATATGTGTGTGTGTGAGATAAAAGTATACAAAATTAGAAAAAATTACATACTTGCTAAAATGTGTTTCCAAATATTGTCAAGGAAACATATTTTCTACAGTACCTGTATAATTTTAACAAAAATATTCCACTATATTTTTGAAAATGTATTTAAAGAATATAAACCGATATTAAATCATTTAAAATATATATTTTGGCCTATATATTTCAGACCAAGAAAAAAAAATGTGTTTGTTGTCTATAATGTGCGCAATGCAACAAGTCAGATTTCTGTGATAGTACTGACAAACTAAATGTGTTTTAAATACACAATAACTAGCTTTATATATTTATCATCAATAATTTCTTACATTTATTTATATATAGATATTTCTTGTTCCACTGCTAGACATATTGTAATGATGAGACAGAGGTTCGGATCCATGTGCAGAACTTTTAATGAGAATGGTCAGACAGGCAATGATCAGCAACGGCGTCAGGTATATAGGGATAACCAGAATCGAAAACAGGAACAAGCAGATGTCGGGGACAGGCAGCAGAGAATCAGAGTCTGTATAAACAATCCAAAGGTCAGGTACAGAGAGATCAAACACAAGGAAAACGCTCGGAAATGACAGACACAGCAAATAAAGACTTCGCAGAGAGTGAGAGTGCTGCTTATGTGTGTGTAAATGAGGTGCAGGTGTGGCAAGGAGATTGACTGAGGAATGATGTGCAGGTGTGGCAGGGTGATTGTGATGCAGAGACTCATGGGAAATGTAGTTAGGGTGTGGTGTAACAGATAAGAGGTGCTAGAGTCCGAGTGACATCTGGTGGTGAGTGTGGAATTGTCCTGATTGGAGTGCCCTCTACAAAAGTTCATGGGCACTCCATGTAATGATCGTGACATAGCCGCCCCCCCTCCCCCCCGGCCTCCCTGGCCGTGACAGGATAGGACGAGAGCTCTGAGATGTGACGAGGCTCTAGGAGTTCGGCTGAGAAGTGACGAGGCTCTGGTAGATCTGTGGTGATTTGACTGGGTTCATGAAGATCAACTGTGACTTGACTGTGCTCATGAAGATCGTTGGTGACTTGACTGTGCTCATGAAGATCATTGATGACTTGACTTGGTTCCTGAGGATCAACTGTAACTTGACTTGGTTCACGGAGGTTAATGGTGACTAGACTTTGCTCATGAAGATCATTGGTGACTTGACTTGGTTCCTGAGGATCAACTGTGACTTGTCTCATGAAGTTTAACTGTTGTTTTACTTGACTCTTGGGTGTTAGAGGTGACTTGACCCATCTCTGGATGGTCAACGGTGACCTGACTATACTCCGGGAAATCAATGGGGACCTGATCAACGGTGACCTGACTAGGTTCTTGGAAATCAACGGGGACCTGATCAACGGTGACCTGACTATACTCCGGGAAATCAACGGGGACCTGATCAACGGTGACCTGACTAGGTTCTTGGAAATCAACGGGGACCTGATCAACGGTGACCTGACTAGGTTCTTGGAAATCAACGGGGACCTGATCAACGGTGACCTGACAAGGTTCTGGGAAATCAACGGGGACCTGATCAACGGTGACCTGACAAGGTTCTGGGAAATCAACGGGGACCTGATCAACGGTGACCTGACTAGATTCTGGGAAATCAACGGGGACCTGATCAACGGTGACTAGCACTGACTCTGGAGGGTCAACGGGCACCTGACTCGACTCTGGAGGGTCAACGGGCACCTGACTCGACTCTGGAGGGTCAACGGGCACCTGACTCGACTCTGGACTGCCTGTAGAGACAGTTCCATCTTGTGCTGTGGCGCTGGGCTGGCGGCCATCTTGTGCTGTGGCACTGGGCTGGCGGCCATCTTACAGATAGGAGCTGGATACATTGGAGTAACCTCCTCAACTGTAAAGGGAGAGCCACAAAACTCCAACACAAAGTCAATAAACTGCCCCAGGGTCCAGCTAGGGTCTCCCTCCGGTAAACTCAAGCTTATCCTAGTATCAAGACCACTCCTGAAACAGTCCTTTACCAGATCCTCATCCCCAGGCAAAAGGTGACTATACTGAATGAATTCCTCCACAAAGAGCTCAATTGGTCTACCATATTGAAAGATGGAGCATAGCACCTTTATAGGGTTGCATGAACTGTTAGCTGACTCCATACCTGGTCTGGGGTTCAAGAAAGCTGCTGGATCCTGGTTTGGCGAAGTCTTCTGTAATGATGAGACAGAGAGGTTCGGATCCATGTGCAGAACTTTTAATGAGAATGGTCAGACAGGCAATGATCAGCAACGGCGTCAGGTATATAGGGATAACCAGAATCAAAAACAGGAACAAGCAGATGTCGGGGACAGGCAGCAGAGAATCAGAGTCGGTATAAACAATCCAAAGGTCAGGTACAGAGAGATCAAACACAAGGAAAACGCTCGGAAATGACAGACACAGCAAATCAATACTTCGCAGAGAGTGAGTGTGCTGCTTATATGTGTGTAAATGAGGTGCAGGTGTGGCAAGGAGATTGACTGAGGAATGATGTGCAGGTGTGGCAGGGTGATTGTGATGCAGAGACTCATGGGAAATGTAGTTAGGGTGTGGTGTAACAGATAAGAGGTGCTAGAGTCCGAGTGACATCTGGTGGTGAGTGTGGAATTGTCCTGATTGGAGTGCCCTCTACAAAAGTTCATGGGCACTCCATGTAATGATCGTGACACATATTTTAACCATGTTTACACTTTTGAAATGAATAAATGTATTACCCCACAATGAACAGAATTATGCTGAACACTTTACATAAATGCAACTGATTATAAATTTAAATAAAATCAAATAGATATTCAAATAGATAATAATTTGCCAATAATATACCATGATTTGAGTGCAGAAATCTTATGTTTCTGACAAACATGCTTCACATTAAAGGTGTCATGAACTGCTGCTGTGATTGGACAACAGCTTTGCATAGTAAACTAACTACAAACTGACTTTGGTGAGACACGCACACATAATCAGGACACATCACTCAATCTCTAACAAAGCAATAGTGAAACTCTCATAAGTGTGCGGCAACATTCCTGTCGTATCCTGATATTTGAAACTGAAGGAAGGTTATGCAGTGACTGTGTTCTTCCTCAACCAGGCACTGCACTGTATTTAACAGCATGTTTATTGCTTGGTTGCTCAATCCGGTTTAGCGCCACTTTTGTCATTTCCCTAGTTTCTGATGCATGGATCAGTGGGCGTGGCTACAGAACTAGGCGTTGATATTCTTCTGTGGAGGCGGAGCTTAACCCATCTATTACAGGCACATTCCAGGATCTGGCACTCCCTAGGCCTGGTGTCACTTTTAGTATGATGAGCTCTTATATAGGCTATCAAACACTCAAATTAAAGTTGATTTCTCAATTCATGGCCCCTTTAAGTTGATTGTTTCTGTCATCAGGTGGTGGGGACAGGAATGCTGGTCCTCTGTATTCTGGCGGTGGTGGACGGCAGGAACATGGGTGCTCCTCGAGGCGTGGAGCCGCTGGCCGTGGGTCTGATCCTGCTGGGCATCAGTGTCTCCATGGGGCTGAACTGTGGCTATCCTCTAAACCCGGCCAGAGACCTGGGCCCGCGCCTCTTCACCGCCGTCGCTGGATGGGGCATGGAGGTGTTCAGGTATGAGTGCCAGCGCATCAGACTTAGACTGGGTTCAGTTTGAGCTAACAAGCATCATATTTCACTGTAGTATTTGATCAGAACCAGGCGAGCGACTGGGTTTGAGATGTTTTTGTTGACAGAGTTTCAGTCACAGCATCAGTTAAGTTTGAGTTAATGAGCTCTGACAGTCTAATTAGTGTGCTACACACACACACACACACACACACTCTCTCTCTCTATTGATCAGTTCATCACAGAATATCACATGTACTCAAGCGCTGCAGATGTGCTGAATGTGTAGCTTCACATTATGTTTGTTTGATTAGTGAGCTCGTCACATTGTTCAGGTTAATGATATTATACATTTCTGAGCCCTAAACAGATGCTCAGAGAAACTGAATAAATGACAAGTATAATTGTAAACCAACAGAAGATCCCGATGGCATGGTCATTAATATAGTATTAATGCTTTAAATTTGTTTTATTTGTATATAATTTTACATTTTTTCGATTATTTTCTATTTCTGTTTTCATTTTCATTTTTAAGTTTAGTAATTTTGTTGTGATTTTTTTCTTTTCTCATTTTGTTTTAGCTTTTAATCATTTATATGTCCAGTTTATTATCATTGATATACGATTGTTGTTTTTAATCTTATTTTGAATTGGTTTTATTTTTATATTTTCCTTAAAGTTTTAGTACTTTAGTTTTTTTTTACAAAATATATATTTTATATTTTTTATGTCAGTTTAAGTTATTTTAGTACATCAAGTTGTATTTACAGCTGTATTTACTTAGCTTATAACATCCAAGTGAAAGACAAAACCAGAATTTCAGGAAAAAAAGAAAAAGAAAACAGAACCACTGAGTTTGAAAGAGGATCACCCCCCTCCTAGAAATGAGTTGTGGTGTGGCTGATTACCTTCGATGAGAGCCATCTGACTTTCAGCTGTGATCAGCTGTGCTCATTATGATCAGCTCAGCATGAAAAGAGCTTTCCTGGAGTGTTTCAGTCCTCGATAGAGCGACTAAAGCCTACAAACAAACACAAGACACTTTCAAAAGATCTCCGAGATAAATCTGTGGACAGGCACAAGTCAGTAGATGGATACTAAAACATTTCAAAGGCTCTATCAATGTCTACAGAAGCACAGTGTTTAAGTCAATTATTAAAAAGTGGAAAGGTATTTGGTAAAACACAGAGCCTCCCTTGATCAGGACGCCTCTCTAAACTGATGAAAGAGCCAGAGGAAACTGATCAGAGAGGCGACCAAGAGCTACAGCCAGGCCTGGATCCTTCATAGTAGCCTTCAATCTTGTGTTTTAACCAAGAAAAATCAAATCTTCAACACAGAGCTACAATGAGTTTGCACACTTCCAGGCTACAACACATTAAAATAATAAATACATTAACATCAGATTTATGAAGTCAAAGCAAATGGTTTTCCAGAAACCGTAACAACTATAGCATAAACATCTACCTTAAAGAGTTTAAATCGTTTTATTATAAGCAGGTTTTCTTTCTGGCCCTGGAGAATCATCAGGGCTGAACTTCGGCTTTGAACTTTGACTTTTTGCCTTTATTTTAACCAATTTTTAATATAAGTAGCCTATAATAAGTTTTAGTGATGTTAATAATATACATCATTAATGCTATATTATTGCAGTGTCAATAACTGCATGATAAATAGGTATGGTAATAGGAATTTGAAGAGTTTATTGTCATGGTAATTTTCTGCATATAACGAAATTAGGAGCACTGCTCCTGACTGGTGTTAGAAAAACAAACATAAAACCACAGACAATAAATTAGACTATAAGTAAATACAACAAGTGACAAATACAGAGTTGTGATATTCACGTTGCGCAATCTGAGTAAACTGACAGATTTATAGAATTGCACATTGGCCTTCACAGTGATATGCACAGTATGTTTATACAAAAGTACAATTTAAATGGAGTGAGTACCTGTAGAGATTTAGTGACTAGATATAGTATTGCACAATTGATAGTTATTGTATAATTATTTCACATGTATTATTGAGCTTTACTGCAGATATAATTTTTCACATTTAATAACAAGATATGGTCATTTCAACTGACATATTATTTAGTGCATTTGTTTGAAGTTTTGATAAATAAAGTGTATAGACAGTGTTATTGCGGATTGACATACTGCATGTTGTACAATATTGTATGTCAGTATTGTGTATACAAGACTCGTACTCAGTCTTGAACTTGGTCTCGAGACCTTATTTTAATGGTCTCAGTCTTGTCATACACTCTTGTGCATTTAGTATTGACTCGGACTCGAACATATTAGGAATCTGACTTATTCCCGAGTCCACTCGAGTCCCAATCAAAATATTTCATGATTATTACTATTACTGTATGTTAATATTTCTTTAAATTTGATATATGATTGACATGTTCAATGATTGGTGATGTTCTTGTGATGTCAGATGTTAGCGTAACGTTAGTGCAGAGGCAGCAGGACTCAGGTCAGGATGTCTCATGAACTTAACACCTTAACTTTTTAAAACATCTGTTACATCATCTATTATTCAGTTTACATATAAGAGCCACAAAGAGTCTGTGTGCAGTAAGACTATAAAAAAGAAACATTCTGTGATATGTGGCCTTTTTACTCTTAACTGCTAATATTTTTTAAACATATATATATATATATATATATATATATATATATATATATATATATATATATATTGTGGCGGGGAGGGTGATCACACGGACAACATTAATGCAATGAAGTCCCCAGAAGGGTGGTTTATTGAGCAGTGGGTGCAAGTAGACTGTGCAGTGCTGGCGTGCTCTGGTGCAGGAGTCTTGGTTGTGCAGCAAAAAGTATCCGGTGGTGCGGTGTGACGTGCTGTTCCTCAGATACCTGAATCTGAAAGAGAGCCAGAACACAGCGTTAGTTTTGTTTTGGAGTCAAAGCTCAACTACCTCTCCTTTTTCTCTGCTTAAAACATGTTCTGCTGATGAGGTTCAGGTGTCGGTGATCACCATGCACTGCAGTGATTGCAGTGTGAGCGCTGTTTCCTCGGCGACGCTAATCCCTCGTTAGCTGACTCGCCACACCCCCCTCCCCCCAAAGCGCCGTGCTGGTACTGCTTGAACATCTGTGGAGAGACAAGGGAGATTGGGGGGGTGGGAGGGACGTGTTATTTGTCAGACCTGACCATAGTGACCACATCCTGGAGAGCCCGTCGGCATTGCCATGAGCTGCCCCAGCCCGTTGCTGAACCCTAAAGAAGAAATCCCGGAGGGCAAGGAACCTGGTGACCCTGGCAGTAGTATCTTTGGCCTGGGCCATCCACTTGAGCAAAGCATGGTCTGTGATAAGAGTGAAGGTGCAGCCCAACAAGTAATACCTCAACTCTAGGATGGCCCCCTTGATGGCAAGCGCTTCTTTCTCCACGGCTGCTCTGCTGGGGTTAGCTTCCGACTGATGTATACAACTAGGTGCTCCTCTCCTCCTTTCTCTTTGGGAAAGGACTGCACTCAGGCCAGTGTCAGAAGCATCCGTCTGTAGGAAGAATGGGCAGCCGAAGTCCGGGGCATGTAGGACGGGCGAAGACGAGAGTGTCCCCTTGAGGGTTTGGAATGCAGCTTCCGCTGCAGCCATCCACTTCAGCTTTTCTGGCCGCCCTTTTTTGGTCAGGTCTGTCAAAGGGCTGGCTATTGAGGAGAAAATTGGTATGAAGCAGAGATAATATCCGGCTAATCCCAAAAAGGCACGGTGGGCTGCGCCGCTTGCTGAACTGCTTCTATCTTCTTGCTCTGAGGTCAGATTAGCCCTCGCCCAAGGTTAGCAGTAAGTCCAGCTCACCGTAACTCCGTTAGCATTCTCCGTAACTGATCAAGATGTTCCTCCCAGCTCACCGAGTGGATGACCACATCATCCAGGTACACAGCGGCGTAGGACTGGTGTGGTCGCAAAATGATGTCGAGCATTCTCTGGAATGTGGCAGGAGCCCCGTGTAGGCCAAAAGGGAGAACCCGGTAATGCCAGTAGCCACCAGGGGTACTGAAGGCAATCTTCTCCTTGGAGTCGGGAGTGAGGGGCACCTGCCAATAGCCCTTGATTAGATCGAGCATAGAGATGTAATGGGCCCTGCCTAACCTCACCAAAAGTTCATCCATACGGGGCATGGGGTAACCATCGAAGCTTGAGATTTCATTAAGCCGTCTGAAATCGTTACAAAACCGGAAAACCATCTTTTTTTGGGACCATTACGATGGGACTGGACCAGGGGGTGCTACTTCATCCTCAATAGCCTGCCGGCGAGCCTCCAGGATTCGGTAGGGCAGCTGGTGAATGATTTCACCAGGGGGTGTGTGGATCTCATGTTGTATAATCTGGGTTTGCCCGGGTAGCGTATTGAAAACATCTTTGAATTGTCTGACCAGGGTGATTATCTCCGCCTTCTGCATCGGGGAAAGCTGTTCACCTACCGCGACCACTGGGGTCTCCTCCTGGGGGAAAGCTGCCAGTTGCTGCCGGGGAGCCACCCACCTCTTGAGCAGGTTGATGTGGTAGATCTGCTGCTCCTTCCGGCGTCCCACCTGGCGAACACGGTACGTTACTGGCCCCACTTTCGCTATGATGGTATAGGGCCCCTGCCAGGAGGCTAGGAGTCTCGGACAAGGGGCATCACCCGTTCAATCCTCTCACGCATCTCTCGCACATGTTCGATAATGGTTCTATGGGGGGCCGGCTGTTGCTCCCATGCCTCTCTTGCCACAACCAACAGCCCGCGGGGCTGTCGGCCGAACAGTAACTCAAAAGGCATGAACCCAGTGGACGCCTGAGGGACCTCTCGGATGCTGAATAACACATAGGGGAGCATCAGGTCCCAGTCGCGCCCATCTTCCACCACCACCAGTCGCAACATCTGTTTCAGTGTCTGGTTGAACCTTTCAACCAATCCATCCATCTGGGGGTGGTATAATGAAGTGTGGAGCTGCTTCACCTTAAGGAACTAGCAGAGTTCTGCCATGAGCCGAGACATGAAGGGGTTCCCCGGTCAGTCAATATTTCCTGTGGTATTCCCACTCAGCTGAATAACATGAACAACTCACGGGCAATGGCTCTGGAAGTGGCCTTCCTGAGGGGCACTGCTTCGGGGTACCTGGTTGCATAGTCCAGTATCACTAAGATGTGTTCATGGTCCCAGGCGGATTTCGGCAGCGGCCCAACTAGGTCCATACTGATGCGACTAAAGGGCACCTCAATGATGGTTAGTGGCACAAGTGGGCTGGGTGGAGGCTGACAAGGGGAGGTGCACTGGCAGGTTGGACAGGTCTGGCAAAATCGCTTCACTTCCACTTCCACTCTTGGCCAGTGAAACCGGTCTCGAATCCGCTGTGTGGTGTTAACCATGCCCAGGTGTCCAGACATCGGCTGCGAGTGCACTAGCTCGATTACCATCTCAGTCTTGGTCCTTGGCACCACTTAGAGCAGTTTCTCCTGCCCCAGCCGCTGGGCAACACAGTAAAGCAGGCCATTCTTGATTATGAAGTAAGGGGTGGGGTGAGGTGGCGGCTGGCGCACCTCCTCCTCTATTACATGAACCTGAGTCCAGCAATTCTTCAAGCGCTCGTCCTCCTGCTCTCGGCCAAACGATCCCTGTTTTGTGATCTGTTGGAACAAGTTCATATACATATTAGCAGAATTAGCACACTCACCATCCCCGTCGCTATCGGTGGCCAGAAGGGCTGGTCTGCGGCCTTCTTTACGTTCTGCTCGTTGTTTGTGGCGAGCCTGGCTGCATCCCGCGGTGGCCATTAGCTGATCGAAACCTGGCCAGTCTCTTCCCAGTAGCACCGGTACTGGGAGGTCTTTAACCACCCCCAGCTCCAGTTGCCATGTCACGGAGGTGATAGAGCTGCCCGAGTCTAGGACAGCTCGTACGGTTCCCCCACCCAGGCAGACGGTTCGCTCAGGGGCACCTTGTAGGACTGCTCTGTGGATGATACAACCAGCTTTCCACACGCGACCTCCCGGGGATGGCGGCTTGGTGGGCATGGGTTCATCGGTTTGTCCTGGTGCAGGTACCACTGGTCCATTAACTGGCCTCGAGGTGCCCTCCGCCTGTTGTCGATCAGGCTTGGTCTTCCGTGGCGGTGCCGCCGCTCTGTCTCCTGCATCAGGGGCAAAAGATGCCTCCGCCAGCCCCACCACCTCATTCAGGTCCACCAGACTGGAGGGGTTGCGCATGTTCACGAGCCTTCGGTAGTGATGCGGCAGGGCCTGAAGCAGGCAATCGATTACCACCCTCTCAGCAACCTGGGCCATCGTGTAAAAGCCAGAGGTGGGCGAGGCGAGTCAGTCGGGCAGCTTGAGCTCGGATGGAGAAGTGCTCATCGTAGGTTCGCTGCTGGAAGTGTCGGGCAGCACACATTGGGGACAGCCCCACCCTGGCCAAGATTTCTTTCTTCAGTGCATCATAATCCTCATTTTGGGGTGGTGGGAGGGAGTAATACGCTCACTGGGCTTCTGTCAGGAACGGGGCGAGCAACTGTGCCCACCGCTCTTTCTCCCATGTCTCTCTGGTTTCAATTACCTCAAAGGTGTGTAAATATGCCTCCACGTCATCCTGGTCATTGAGTTTAGTGAGGTGTTGATGGGCTAGCCATCTTGGCTCATGGAGTGGGGTTCACTAGGCCGTGGCGCCACGCAGCTGCTCTACTACCTGTTCCGTCCTCTCTTGCCGGGCTGCCAGCTGCTCAGAGAATTGCTGCTGTCGAACTGTTATTTCCGTGAGTTTGCAAATAATCTCCTCCATTTCCAGTCCCAGAGGTACGCCGAGCTGAGAGAGAGAAAGCAGGGTTCTATGGGGACACTTAACGCTAACTGTTAATCCGGGTTTGTGGTGAAGGATTCACCTGAATCTGAAAGAGAGCCAGAACACAGTGTTAGTCTTGTTCTGGAGTCGAAGCTCAACTACCTCTCCTTTTCCTCTGCTTAAAAGCTGTTCTGCTGATGAGGTTCAGGTGTTGGTGATCACCATGCACTCCCTGGTGATTGCAGTGTGAGCGCTGTTTCCTGGGCGATGCTAATCCCTCGTTAGCTGGCTCGCCACAATATATATATATATATATATATATATATATATATATATATATATATATAAATATATATATATATATATATATATATATATATATATATATATATATATATAGTGGGGAAGTCGTGGCCTAGTGGTTAGAAAGTTTGACTCCTAACCGTGGGTTTGAGTCTCGGGCCGGCAATACCACGACTGAAGTGTCCTTGAGCAAGACACTGAACCCCCAACTGCTCCCCGGGTGCTGCAACATAAATAATGCCCACTGCTCCGGGATTGTGTTCAGTGTGTGTGTGTGTGTGTGTTTGTGTGTGTGTGTTTGTTCACTGTGTGTGTGTGTGTGTGTGTGTATATACACTGCTCCGGGTGTGTGTTCACAGTGCGTGTGTGTGTGTTCACTGTTCCGGGTGTGTGTTCACAGTGTGTGTGTGTGTGTGTGTGTGTGCACTTTGGATGGGTTAAATGCAGAGCACAAATTCTGAGTATGAGTCACCATACTTGGCTGTATGTCACATCACTTTAATCAAGTAAATAAAATACAGTGTACATGCCATTTTATATTTTATGTACTGTTTGAGTGTGGTACCAGTTTTATTGCTCCCAACCAAACATTTTACATACTCGTGAAAATTTATTTAGGTCTTATCTCAGACCCAATATCTCTGGTCTCGGCCTTGACTTGGACTCAACCTTCTCTGGACTCGATCTGGACTCAGACTCGAATGAGCTGGTCTCGATTACAACACTGGTAGAGCGGTAAAAGAACACCAGCAGCTTACACTCTTGGTTGTTCTTCCTGAGCCCTCTGATGAGGTGCAGCTGTTCTTGTGCCTTTTTGATGGTTGCTGAGATGTTAACAGACCAAGACATGTCATTGGATATGTGTACTCCCAAGAATTTGAAGGTGTGGACCCTTTCTACACATTCCCCATTTATGTAGAGCGGGGCTGCTTCAGTATGACGTCTACTGAAGTCCAGAATGAGCTCTTTTGTCTTAGAAGTGTTCAGGGACAAGTTATTTACAGAGCACCACTCCTCTAATTTCTGGACTTTATCTCTGTAGGATGATTCATCATCTCCTGAGATGAGTCCAATTACTGTGGTATCATCTGCAAATTTGATGATGGTGTTGGTGGAATGAGTGGGAGTACAGTCATATGTATATATGACTCAATTGCAAATGAATGCACAGACACTATTTAAATTTAAGAGATTACGTAACTGAATTCAATGATGAACTGTCCTTTTGCATTATTCACACACTGTTTTCCTAATGAATGTTGTTCAGTTGCTTTGATGCAATGTATTTTGTTTAAAGCATTATATAAATAAAGGTGATTTGACTTGACTTAACATGTGTACAAGGAGTAGAGTAAAGGGGCTTAATACACAGCCTTGTGGAGAGCTGATGCTGAGCGTGATGGTGGAGGAGAGGTGGGGGCCGAGCGTAACAGTTTGTGAGGAAGTCCTTTATCCATATGCGAATGGAGGGGGTTATCTGCGAATCCCCAGTGCAGATAATTTGCTGTTTAGAATGTCTGGGATAATTGTATTTAACGCTGAACTGTAATCTATGAAAAGTATTCTTACATAGGTTCCTTGCCATGGCAGGTGTCAGAGGTTGGTGAAGGTGAATTTGTTGTAGGTTGCTTAACCTCAAAGCAGGCAAACAAATGGTTAAGTTCTTGCTGTGGTTATTGTTCATATAATTGGTAATGCTCTGAATGCCCTGCCACACTCTTCTTGGATTTTTGTCTGTAAGGTGGTCCTCAATTTTCTTTTTATAATCTTCTTTGGTGAGTTTGATGCCTGTCTTTAAGTTGGATCTAGCAGTGTTGTACAAAGCTTTGTCACCAGACTTGAAGGTGGAGTCATGTTTTTTTAAGTAATGTCTGCACTTCACATGTCATCCAGGGATTCTGGTTGGGAAACACCCAAATCTTTTTGTTGACAGTGACATTTTCCATGCAGTTTTTAGTGTGGAACAAAACAGATTCTGTGTATTGTTCCAGGTCCTGATTTCAAATGCCTCCCAGTCTGTTCATTCAATGCAGTCCTGCAGTTGAGAGAGAGATTCCTCAGGCCAAGTTTTAATGTTCTTTGTGACCGGTTTTGTTTTCCTCATCAGAGGGGTATATGCTTGACTATCTGACTGTCCCTGGTGGGGGTGGGGTGCGGTCCTTTCGGCATTCTTAATGTTGGAATACACATGATCCAGTGTAATTATCCCTCTGGTCACACACTTAACATATTGGGTGAATTTAGGTAGAACTGTTTTCAGACGTGTCTGATTAAAATCACCCGCTATGATGTACACTCCTTCTGGATGGTTCCGTTGGTGTTTATCTATAGTGCAATGTAACTGAGTGAAAGCTAAATTAAGTAAATTGCTTATTTACAGTTTTGTAGAGTTTACACTTTAACTCAATTTGGTTTCCACTAGCTTGACCACAGAGACTTTCCTGTTCACATAAAGACCTAACATCATAGTCATGTGTCGAACTGAAGCGCTGGTTATTTTACCTTCTATAGAGCAGTGAAAGCGTCGAGCTACAGTGGTTGCCAGCTGGTCTCTCGGGCTACACAGTTTAATCAGCTAGTGTCGACCCAAAGACTTGGGAGGTGAACTAATACTTTCTGTATCCCTTACAGACTGCATTATAGCCTATGGGCACCGGACTCTAACCCTTACCCAAGGACTCGATGGGTGAACTAATCAGTTCTGTTTTCTGTAAAGAACCTAAGCATGTTTCGCATGTGGGTAAACATCCATAAACTATATGTAAATGAGTAGCTGGTCAAGCGCCAATGTACATTTAGAAAAACAAAATATATTTGGGCATTAATAACAGCGATTCATATATGGGGTTTATAGATATAGAGTGGTTTCTGCAATCGGCCCTACCAGAAAAAGTTTGGGTGCTCCTGATGGCCAATCACTCTAAATCTTCTCTTTCTGATTCTTCCACAGCCAATCATGCCTCCCCCACCCACATCCATGGGCCCTGGGTCTTCACCAGCACCTAGCCCTTACAGGCTAAAGATGTTTAAGGGAAGTTGTGGCCCAGTGGTTAGAGAGTTTGACTCCTAACCCTAGGGTTGTGGGTTCGAGTCTTGGGCGGGCAATACCATGACTAAGGTGCCCTTGAGCAAGGCACTGAACCCCCAAATGTCAAAGCATAAATGATGCCCACTGCTCCGGGTGTTCATGGTTTGTGTGTGTGCACTTTAGATGGTATAAATACAGAGCACAAATTCTGAGTATGGGTCACCATACTTGGCTGTATGTCATTTTCACTGATGTTAATCCAGCCCTGCCAACAGCAACTCTGAACCAGCTGCAGGAATTCATGACAAAGAAAGGTCATTGTGTGCATGTGACAACAATATCACAAATTCTCCAAAAATGAAAGGAGTGCAGGAAAAAGCGACTCCTCAACAAAGGCCACATGCAGTCGACACTGAGTTGTACCAAAACACACCCTGAAGATTTTGAGGCAAATGAGACTAAAATTGAATTATTTGGCCACAACACCAAACGATATGTCTGGAGGAAATCCAGTCAAGCTCAACATTCAAATAACAGCATTCCTCCAGTAAAACATGAAGGTGGTAATACCCTGTTCTGGGTGTTTCTCTGCAGCAAGGACTGGAGGTCTTGTTAGGATAGAAGGAAACATGGACGGGGCAAAATACGGTCAAATTCTTGAGGAAAATCTGCTGCCATCTGCCAATGGGAAGAAGGTTTACATTCTAACATGACCAGGGATGGATTTGGAGTAAAAAACAGCCCTAGATTTTCTCCCAAACAGGCACAGCACAACTAAAAACAGTCGCTACTATCTCATAATATTACAGCAATTAATGTATTGCAATTATGGCAAATAGCATCACAAAACCGATGGTGACCCTGCTGAAAAAAACTGTAGAAACAACTACAGAAATTCTGAAGGTTTCCACTACAAATGCCATTACGACCTCAACTTTTCTGATCATATGCCTCTTCTTTTTAATGTCCCTATCCATTCTTGGTTTGAGAAACCTTATGGTGCTGTCAGATCATCTCGCACATTTAATGCTATTACTATAAATAACTTTGCACAACTATACAGAGAAAGTTACTCTTTTGATCTGTTAGACAACCTCATGACTAACTTAGAAATGGATGATCACCTTGCTCTTTTTAATTCTACTTGTCTCAGTATTTTAGACTCTATTGCCCCCTTTGAAACCCAAACAAAGTAAAGCCAAACCTATGCCCTGGTTAAATGATGACACACTTTCTCTCCTCTGGAGATGTAGATAAGCTGAATGAAACGGAAGAAATTCAAGCTTCAAACTGATTATTAAGCATTGCAGGATGCATTGGCTGACTTTCAAAAAGCTCTTTTCTTTCATTGACTCGGTTCTCAATCCTTGGGCAAAGTGTCATACAGTTTCCTCTTCCTTAACACCTGACAATTTTCTTAGTTTTTTTCTTAAAAAGATTGAAGATCAGATATCACAGTCTGTTATAACATACTGTGACATTATTGAACCTCCTTTGCGTGCTCCCGCTTTGAGTGCTTTTGAACCCAATTCATTGTCTGCTCTACAAAAAATATTGCTCAACTAAAACCTACTGTTTGCTCATTTGATATCATTCCTTCCAGTATTAAAAAAAACTCTTTAACCCCTTTCACACTGCCATTCCGGCAAATACACGGGTAAAGTATTCTGGCAATTGTTCCTGGGTCGCTAGATTTTGCACTTTCACACTGCCAGTGATTACCCGGGATATGTGCGTACTTTCACACACAACCCTTGAAGATCCCGTAATGACACGTGACATCAGGGTGGGACGTATAATGTACGAGTCGCTAGGCACGTTATACTTTCACTGAAGCAAGCGAACGATCTCTGCGTCAGCGCAGAAAGTGAGGAACTAACTTATCTCTGCTTCATTACAGTTTGCACATATTTTTTCGTAAAATAGTCGGTAAAAGTGTCGCATAACGTGCTTCATCACTTCGACACAGCATTAGATCTGGATTTTTTTCACACAGCGCTCGTCCCGGGTTGAACCAGGCAATGTTACTAGGTCCCCGACCCGGGTTCAATGCCGGAATCAATCCCGGGACATGGTTGCTTTTACACAGAAGGTGACCTGGCAATGTTCCGGCAATATGCCGGGTCCTAGGTGCAGTTTGAAAGGGGGTTTTGAGACCTTAGTACCCAGTCTTCTGGCTATCGTCAACAAATCACTTAGTTTGGGGACCATACCAGTTGATCTCAAACATGCACAAGTATTTCCATCTCTAAAGAAACCAAATCTTGACCCTGCGGATCCTGCTAATTTGCCTTTTCTTTCTAAGATTCTCGAAAACGTCGTTCAACTACAATTAAACTATTTTCTGCAAAAAAATAAAAAAAAATAAACTCCATCTATGAAACATTTCAGTCAGGATTCAGAACGTTTCATAGTACTGAGTCAGCTTTATTAAAGGTGTTAAATGATATCTATATGGTAACTGACCAGGGTGATAGTATTGTATTGGTGCTGTTACAAACCCAATTCCAAAAACATTGGGACACTGTACAAATTGTGAATAAAAACAGAATGCAATGATGTGGAAGTTTTATATTTCAATATTTTATATATGAATACAACATATATGACATGTGAAATGTTTAAACTGAGAAAATGTATAATTTTAAGGGACAAATAAGTTGATTTTAAATTTCATGGCATCAACACATCTCAAAAAAGTTGGGACAAGGCCATGTTTACCACTGTGTGTCATCCCCTCTTCTTTTTATAACAGTCTGCAAACGTCTGGGGACTGAGGAGACAAGTTGCTCAAGTTTAGGAATAGGAATGTTGTACAGGCTTCCAATACAGGCTTCTAGTTGCTCAACTGTCTTAGGTCTTCTTTGTCGCATCTTCCTCTTTATGATGCTCCAAATTTTTTCTATGGGTGAAAGATCTGGGCTTTAGGCTGGCCACTTCAGTATCTGGATCCTTCTACGCAGCCATGATGTTGTAATTGATGCAGTATGTGGTCTGGCATTGTCAACATTGTCATGTTGACCTTGCATTGTCAAATGCAAGGTCTTCCCTGAAAGAGACGACACCTGGAGGTGAGCATATGTTGTTCTAGAAGTTGGATATACCTTTCAATATTGATGGTGCCTTTCCAGATGTGTAAGCTGCCCATGCCACTTGCACTCATGGAACCCCATACCATCAGAGATGCAGGCTTCTGAACTGAGCGCTGATAACAACTTGGGTTGTCCTTGTCCTCTTTAGTCCGGATGACATGGTGTCCCAGTTTTCCAAGAAGAACTTTAAATTTTGATTAGTCTGACCACAGAACAGTTTTCCACTTTGCCACAGTCCATTTTAAATTAGCCTTGGCCAAGAGAAAATGCCTGTGCTTCTGAATTATGTTTAGATATGGCTTCTTCTTTTACCTATAGAGTTTTAGCCAGAAACGGCGAATGACACGGTGGATTGTGTTCACCGACAATGTTTTCTGGAAGTATTCCTGAGCCCATGTTGTGATTTCCATTACAGTATCATTCCTGTATGTGATGCAGTGCTGTCTAAGGGCCCGAAGATCATGGGCATCCAGTATGGTTTTCCGGCTTTGACCCTTACACACAGAGATTGTTCCAGATTCTCTGAATCTTTGGATGATATTATGCACTGTAGATGATGATACCTTCAAACTCTTTGCACTTTTTCTCTGAGAAACTTTCTGATATTGCTCCACTATTTTTCTCTGCAGCATTGGGGGAATTGGTGATCCTCTGCCCATCTTGACTTCTGATAGACACTGCCACTCTGAGAGGCTCTTTTTATACCCAGTCATGTTGCCAATTGACCTAATAAATTGCAAATTGGTCCTCCAGCTGTTCCTTACATTTAATTTTTCCGGCCTCTTATTGCTAACTGTGCCAACTTTTTTGGAATGTGTAGCTCTCATGAAATCCAAAATGAGCCAATATTTGGCATGGCATTTCTAAATTTCTCACTTTCAATATTTGATATGTTATCTATATTCTATTGTGAATAAAATATAAGTTTATGAGATTTGAATCAGAATCAGAATCAGAAAGAGCTTTATTGCCAAGTATGCTTACGCATACAAGGAATTTGTTTTAGTGACATAAGCTTCCAGTACACAGAGACAACAACACACAGAAGAAAAAAAAAGAGATATTTACAAATTGGCAAATAAATAAGTGTATAAACAATTGTGCTATAAATGATAATGGAATAGGATTGAGTGAGATGCAGGAATGTTATAGGATGGAGACTTAACAAATAAATATAAGGATATTGCACGTTTATAAGCATAAGTAGGGAACATTTAACTGTTCATGAGGTAGATTGCCTGGGGGAAGAAACTGTTCTTGTGCCTTGCTGTTCTGGTGTTTGCGGCTCTGAGGCGCCGGCCAGATGGCAAAAGTTCAAAGATGGGGTGACTTGGATGTGAGGGATCCAGAGTGATTTTCTGAGCCCTTTTCCTTACTCTGGATGTATACAGTTCTTGAAGGGTGGGCAGGGGAACACCAATAATCCTTTTAGCAGTCCGAACAGTTCTCTGTAGTCTTCTGATGTCTGATTTTGTTGCTGAACCAAACCAGACAGTTATTGAAGTACAGAGGACAGACTCAATGACGGCCGAGTAGAACTGTTTCAGCAGCTCCTGTGGCAAGTTAAACTTCCTCAGCTGGCGAAGGAAATACAACCTTTGCTGGGCCTTTTTAACAATGGAGTCAATGTGATTGTCCCACTTCAGGTCCTGAGAGATGGTGGTTCCCAGGAATCTAAATGACTCCACTGCAGTCACAGTGCTGTTCAGGATGGTGAGTGGGGAAAGTGCAGGTGGGTTTCTCCTAAAGTCCACGATCATCTCCACTGTTTTGAGCGTGTTCAGCTCCAGGTTGTTAAGACTGCACCAGACAGCCAGCTGCTCAACCTCTTGTCTGTAAGCAGACTCATCACCGTCCTGGATGAGGCCGATGACTGTAGTGTCGTCTGCAAACTTTGGGAGCTTGACAGAGGGGTCTTTAAAGGTGCAGTCGTTGGTGTACAGGGAGAAAAGCAGAGGGGAGAGAACACATCCCTGAGGGGCACCAGTGTTGGTGGAGCAGCTGTTTGATGTGAATTTCCCCAGTCTCACTAACTGTTGCCTATCTGTCAGAAAGCTGGTGATCCACTGACAGATAGAGCTAGGAACAGAGAGCTGGGTCAGTTTGGTCTGAAGGGCTGTTGGGATGATGGTGTTGAATGTCGAACTAAAGTCCACAAATAGGATCCTCACATAAGTCCCTGTTTTGTCCAGATGTTGCAGGATGAAGTGCAATCCCATGTTGATTGCATCATCCAATCAATCAATCAATCACCTTTATTTATATAGTGCTTTAAACAAAATACATTGCGCCAACGCACTGAACAACATTCATTTGGAAAACAGTGTCTCAATAATGCAAAATGATAGTTAAAGGCAGTTCATCATTGAATTCAGTTATGTCATCTCTGTTCAGTTGAAATAGTGTCTGTTTTAATTTGCAATCAAGTCAATGATATCGCTGTAGATGAAGTGACCCCAACTAAGCAAGCCAGAGGCGACAGCGGCAAGGAACCGAAACTCCATCGGTGACAGAATGGAGAAAAAAACCTTGGGAGAAACCAGGCTCAGTTGGGGGGCCAGTTCTCCTCTGACCAGACGAAACCAGTAGTTCAATTCCAGACTGCAGCAAAGTCAGATTGTGCAGAAGAATCATCTGTTTCCTGTGGTCTTGTCCTGGTGCTCCTGTGAGACAAGGTCTTTACAGGGGATCTGTATCTGGGGCTCTAGTTGTCCTGGTCTCCGCTGTCTTTCAGGGCAGTAGAGGTCCTTTCTAGGTGCTGATCCACCATCTGGTCTGGATACGTACTGGATCCGGGTGACTGCAGTGACCCTCTGATCTGGACACAGACTGGATCTGGTGGCCACGGTGACCTCGGAACAAGAGAGAAACAGACAAATATTAGCGTAGATGCCATTCTTCTAATGATGTAGAAAGTACGGTGTTATGTGAAGTGTTCCGGTTCCAGTTTACCTAATTAATGCAGCCTAAAAATCCTTTAACGGATTTGGATATTAAAAGCATATTAGTATGTTATGTGTATGCCAGGTTAAAGAGATGGGTCTTTAATCTAGATTTAAACTGCAAGAGTGTGTCTGCCTCCCGAACAATGTTAGGTAGGTTATTCCAGAGTTTAGGCGCCAAATAGGAAAAGGATCTGCCGCCCGCAGTTGATTTTGATATTCTAGGTATTATCAAATTGCCTGAGTTTTGAGAACGTAGCGGACGTAGAGGAGTATAATGTAAAAGGAGCTCATTCAAATACTGAGGTGCTAAACCATTCAGGGCTTTATAAGTAATAAGCAATATTTTAAAATCTATACGATGTTTGATAGGGAGCCAGTGCAGTGTGGACAGGACCGGGCTAATATGGTCATACTTCCTGGTTCTAGTAAGAACTCTTGCTGCTGCATTTTGGACTAGCTGTAGTTTGTTTACCAAGCGTGCAGAACAACCACCCAATAAAGCATTACAGTAGTCTAACCTTGAAGTCATAAATGCATGGATTAACATTTCTGCATTTGACATTGAGAGCATAGGCCGTAATTTAGATATATTTTTGAGATGGAAAAATGCAGTTTTACAAATGCTAGAAACGTGGCTTTCTAAGGAAAGATTGCGATCAAGTAGCACACCTAGGTTCCTAACTGATGACGAAGAATTGACAGAGCAACCATCAAGTCTTAGACAGTGTTCTAGGTTATTACAAGTAGAGTTTTTAGGCCCTATGATTAACACCTCTGTTTTTTCTGAATTTAGCAGTAAGAAATTACTCGTCATCCAATTTTTTATATCGACTATGCATTCCATTAGTTTTTCAAATTGGTGTGTTTCACCGGGCTGCGAGGAAATATAGAGCTGCGTAGAGATATATATAGAGATCCACGGACCTGTTTGCTCGGTAAGCAAACTGCAGGGGGTCCAGTAAGGGTCCAGTGATGTCCTTCAGATAAGCCAGAACCCGTTTTTCAAACGACTTCATGACGACAGACGTTAGAGCCACAGGTCTGTAGTCGTTAAGTTCTGCTATCTTGGGTTTCTTTGGGATGGGGATGATGGTGGAGCGTTTGAAGCAGGAAGGCACTTCACACAACTCCAGGGATCTTTTGAAGATCTGTGAAAAGATGGGGGCCAGCTGGTCAGCACAGATTTTCAGACAGGCTGATGTAACACCATCTGGGCCTGGTGCTTTTCTTCTTTTGTTCTTCTTGAAGACCTGGCGCACATCATCTTCACAGATTTGAAGAGCAGGAGGTGTGGAGGGTGGGATTGCAGGATGTGTTAATGGTTGTGTAGGGAGATGGTCAGAATGGGTGTTGGGGGTTTCAAATCTGCAATAAAACTCATTCAGGTCGTTAGCAAGTCGTTGATTGTTGTAAATTGTTCCATTCCTTTTTTACTCACAATTTGTACAGTATCCCAGCTATTTTGGAATTGGGTTTATAGATCTTACTGCTGCATTTGAAATGATAGACCATAATATTCTTATTCCTCGACTTGAGTCCTATGTGGGCTTAAAGGGAACCGTTTTAAGTTGGTTTAGCTTCTATTTAAAGGACTGGAGGCTCTCAGTTCGACTAGGCACCCACGTCACCAGCTGTTAACCTCACATGTGGGGTCCAACAGGGATCAATACTTGAACCAACACTTTTTTCTCTGTACATGCTCCCTTTGGGCTCTATATTCAGGAAGCAAGGAGTCTCGTTTCTCTTCTACGCTGATGATACCCAGATTTATGTGCCACTTAAACACTCTGATAGTAACACATTTGACACTTTGTTGGCTTGTATGAAGGATATCAAAATCTGGATGGCATCAATTTTTCTCAACCTTAATGAAAAGAAAACTGAAAAGATAATTTTTGGCCCCCCTAGTGGCAAAAACACAGTACTTCTCCATCCCTTTCAATGTCCCTTGATGTTCCATCTCTGTACTTGATTTTTAAAGACAATTCTGGTTTTATTTCTATAACTGAGCACCAGCGGTTGAAGGAGAAAAAGGTGAAAAGGTGCATGGCATAGTCCAAGCCCAGACTTAAACCCCACTGAAAATCTGTGGAGTGACTTAAAGACTGCAGTCCACAAACGTTCACCATCAGATTGAACTGAACTTAAGCAGTTCTGCAAAGAAGAGTGAGCAAATAATGCAAAGTCTAGTATGTGCAAAGCTAGTATAGACAAAGTGTACCCTAGTTATTCAGGCTAAAAACACGGTTTGGAAAATGGATTCATGGTGTACTTGCTTATTATATACATTTTGTTTACCTTGAATTTTTCATTACCGAGAGCCCAAACCACTCGTAAATATTATTGTGTGTCTGTATGTGGAGTGAAACTCTGGAACAAACTGGACTTGCAACAAAAGCAATGCCGAACTATTTATCAATTTAAACTGTTATATAAACATTGGGTCTGGTTAAAATACAGAGATAAAGGTCTTTAATTTAAAGTGCTGTTGTATTTTGTCTCATAGTGTGAACATCTGCTCAGTGTTGCCTTACCATGGTTGGTATATTGTCCATTACAATTGTTGCCATTGTTTATTTATTTTATATTGTAGTTAAATTTATGTTGTACTCCGTCTCATAGCGTTAACATGTGCTCAGTGTTTTGGTATATTGTCCATTACCATCATTGGTATATTGTCCATTACCATTGTTGGCATTGCTTATTCCTATTACATTGTTGGTATAAACTGTTATTATAATAATTACTTGTTACTTGTGGTAACGCCACCATGATATATTTGTAAATAATCTATGAGCAAAATAATAATGAAGCTCAATTATTAATCACTAAATGTGGAACTGGGGTGGGATTAAATAAGTTGTCTTCTTCCCACTCCCTTTCAGGCAGAATTCGATCGTCATATTTGAATACTGTATATTTTGTTTTTTTGTTTTGTTTTTTTGTTTTCCTTGCACTATATGATTTAACTATATTTGTCTACCTTGTACTTTTTGTGGCATTGCCTGGAATAAATGAATAAAAAAAAAAAAAAAACACTAAAAAAGTTACGGACCGCAGCTCTGATTGGTTGTTTTTTACCGCTCCCGATAAGAAACAACCAATCAGAGCTGTGGTCCGTAACTTTTTTTGTGTTCAAAGTATACAAAATGACATAAACAGAGAGAAGTAGCTCTGTCTACAATGTCCGTCCGTAACACGCAAGCAGTTCTGTTTATTAACCGCTAGAGCATCAAAAGTTACCGACTGCAGCTTTAAAATATTTCCATGATCTGCTTTTGAAGAATAATCTTAGTATTGTATGTCAGCACACACGACCAGTGTTGAAGAAAGTTACTTTTAAAAGTAATGCATTACAATATTGAGTTACACCCAAATAAGTAACTAATTGTGTTGCTTAGTGTTTATGCAAAGTAATGTATTACTTTTCAGTTAATTTTTCTTACCTGGCTGAGGCTTGATCTGTTTACAGTAATGCATTCAACAATAGCCTATATAACCTACACCTTCATTTTCTTTCATTAACACATATGTGACCCTGGACCACAAAACCAGTCTTAAGTGTCAATTTTCCGATTTATATCTGAAAAGCTGAATAAATAATATATCTATTGATTTATGGTTTATTAGGATCAGGCAATATTTGACCGAGATACAACTATTTGAAAATCTGGAATCTGAGGGTGCCAAAAATCTAAATACTGAGAAAATGATCTTTAAAGTTGTCCAAATGAATTTTTAGTAATGCATGTTACTAATCAAAAATTACGTTTTGCTATATTTACAGTAGGAAATTTACAAAATATCTTAACTGAACATTATCTTTTCTTAATATCCTAATGATTTGTGGCATAAAAGAAAAATCTATAATTTTGACCCATACAATGCTAAAAATATACACCAGTGACTGAAGACTGGTTTTGTGCTGCAGGGTCACACATATTCTGAGAACTTCCTGTGTTCCTGTAGCTCAATTGGTAGAGCATTGTGTTAACAAGCAAGTTAGCGCAAGGTTGGGGGTTCGATTCCCTGGGAACACATGATAGGTAAGAATTGATAGCCTGAATGCAATGTAAGTCACGTTGGATAAAAGCGTCTGCTTAATGCATAAATTTGAATTATTATTATTACTTCCTGATCCCAGAGCTATGCATGCCATATAAAAGATCTATAAACATGACAGATTATGTGTTTGTTACTTCTGTACTTTTTGTGTGGGTAGACTATGGACTGCATGAGTGTAGTATAGGCTAGATAATTGCTATTATGAAATAAGTTATATTATGGCAAAAGACATATCTTAAACATTAAAATGTTTAGTAACTTATTAGAGAACAATAAGATTGTATTAGAGAACAAAAAACATCACCAATTAAACATAAATCTGTGAGCTTTAAAATAAAATAAAAATAATAATAAAAATGTCACATTACCAAAACAAACGTTGATTCCAATAGACCAAAACTCAATACAAAAAAGTCCAGATCACTTCTGCAATGCTTTGCAAAAAAAGGGTATTGTCTTATATAATGTTAGTATATTATCTTAATAATAAAAGTTCATATTATCATCTAGGTTACATTTTCAAAGTAACCTTTGTAGCACAGCAGGAGTAGTTTCTCAAAACGCTAGTCTGTGAGACTGTTTCATCTCAACTGGTGCACTGGAAGGTGTTGCTGTGTTGGCTTTTAAGAAGATCTTCAAAATGTCCCATATCAGTTGATTTCAGGTATTCACAAATCTCCATGTCCATAGTAATTGCGTGTTCATCATGTTGATTGTCTTCGGAAATGCGAAGGAGTCATTTTCATGGTCTCTGCTTTCAGGAGACTGCAGTGGCTCTTTCTGTGGTATCTCAATGGTGAGAGCACGATACTGTGCTGCCAGGTCTATGGGGCAGCTGTGGCCTAATGGTTAGAGATTTTGACTAGTTATCCAAAGGTTGCCGGTTTGAGTCTCGGTGCTGGTAGGAGTTGTAGGCGGGGGCTGAATGAACAGCGCTCTCTTCCACCCTCAATACTCATGGCTGTTTCAGGCCTGTTTTCAGTTGCTCCCTGGTTGCTGGATATATAGTTGCCCACTGCTCCGGGGGTGTGTTCGCTTCTCACTGCTGTGTGTGTGCACTTGGATGGGTTAAATGCAGAGCACCAATTTGGAGTATGGCTTACCGTACTTGGAACATTTCACAACTTCACTTTTTTTCAGAATCATCTTCATGTTGTCTTTTTTTTGTTTCATCCCTTGGCTAACACAGCTTGAATTTTGGCAGGGTTACCGCAACAAGCAAAGCTTCATCACTGTCTAGGATGGAGCTAAACTGTGTCTTGATAGTCTACAAGATCATTTTAGATTAAGATATTTAGATACAAATTTTAGATTTAGTTTATACAGTTTATAAACTAATAGACATGCATTCATACCAGAATAATTTAATTTATGTCAGGAAAAAAAGTAAGTAGAATTAAACATAATAACAGATACATAAACATATTCACTTGAATGCACTGACACTATTGTATGAGAACTGAAGTGAGCTGGATAATGACATAACTGTTTTCTACAGAGCTGCTTTATTGTTATATTAAACTTATTTCATAATTGATGAACTACACAGTTTACCTGTAACAACTGGTCAAAGATGTTCGGATCCATATGCAGTACTTTATTAACAGAATGGTCAAACAGGCAATGATCAGAGTACAGCGTCAGGTATGTCAAGGGATATCCAAAATCGAAAACAGAAACAAGCAGAGGTTGCGGCAGGCAGCAGAGAATCACAGTCGGTATAAACAAAGGTCAAACACGGAAGGAACAAACACAGGCAAAATGCTCGGAAATGCCTGACAACACTAAACAAGACTTTGCAAGCATTGAGAGTCCAAACGCAGTATATATAGGGGAGTGGTAATGGGGAACACCTTGTGGTCATTAGCCCTAAGCACAGGATTCTGGCAAATGGAGTTGGAAATGGGAATGGACACAAAATGCCAGAGTCCTGAGTGGAGTGCTCTCTACTGGAGTTAATGGGCACTCCATCTGATGATCATGACATAGCCCAGACACTCATAGTCCAGACACTTTTAAGTGAGAATAGACCAGAGTTCAGAAGGGGGGTGGAGCAGAGGCGGAACAGGGGGAGGGATCGAGGGCCAGGTCCACATGAAAGTGGATTGACCATGGACCGAGGCAGTGCTGGCAGAGCAGGAAGCCAGGGTGGAGCAGGCGGAACTGGAGTCCAACAGGGCAGAGCAAGCGGACCTGGAGCCCACCAGGGCAGAGCAGATGACTCCCACAGCTGAGCAGATGGGACAGAAGCCTACCTGTGGCAGAGCAGAGGAACACCACAGTCATGCAGACGTGACAAAAGCCCACCAGGGCGGAACAGAGGACCTTCACAACTGGGCACACGAGACAGAAGCCCACCAGGGTGGAGCAGAGGACCACCACAGCCGAGCAGACAATACAAAAGCCCACCAGGGCGGAGCAGAGGACCACCTAAGCCGAGCAGATGGGACAGAAGCCCACCAGGGCGGAGCAGTGGGCCACCACAGTAGAGCAGATGGGACAGGAGTGCAAGTCTGGTCAGGTAGGACTGAAACAGAGAACAATAAACAGGTTAATGGCGGCCTCCGTGGCCGTGATGAGGTGGTTAGAGAGTTCCCAAACAGCCTACATAGCCGTGACAGGGCCATTACTGGGTACAACAGACAGGATGAGATGAGGCTCTGGAAGTTCAGCTGAGACGTAACAGCTATGTAAGTTCAGCTGAGATATGACAAGACTCTGTAAGTTCAATAAATGATTTTACTTGATTTGTGAAGATCAACAGGGACTTGACCTGACCCTGGAAGGTCAACTGTGACTTGACCTGACTCTGGAAGGTCAGCGGTGACTTGACCTGACTCTGGAAGGTCAGCGGTGACTTGACAGGACTTTGATGTTTTTTTTTTTTTTTTTTATGGAGTTATGAAGGATGCAGTACTACTCTATAGGTACTCAAGATTAACAGGATATTGAGTGAAAACGAGCATTTCACCCCCCCTTTAATATTTTCTACTTAATCATCATTAGCTTGAAACATTATTTTACAAAGTCCGAGCCATTGCCAGTGACTGTGGCAGTTATCTTACCACAAAGAGCAAATGAGCTGTGAATTTTCTGCAATGGCATCGTATGCGTACCTTCCACAAAATCGTCTGCAGGCGATGCAGCACAGTAGCAGGATCAATCCATTGTACCGTAATCACCCCCCCCCCAAAAAAAAGGTTTAGATCTGCAGTGGTGGAAACATATTCCAGGTCAGCAAAAGTTTTCTCCTGTTCTGTCTCCATTTCCATATATGCTTGCCACCCCCCACCCCTGGCCTTTTCCCTGTCACAGAGATTTTGATGATGATATTATGAGATGTGAGCACCTCCACAGTGGACAGCGGCTGCATCTCCTTAACAATAAAAGCAGCAACCAATTTGTTGAGTTCAGTCAAACTAATTGTTTTACCTGGTGGTGAATGTGAACTGAAATCAAGCTTTTGTTGTTAAGCTTGAGTGCAGATATCGTCTGGCTCTCTCTTCCAACTCTGTAGTGCTGTGCTTTGCATGCAGCTGTTTTGTTTAATTTGAAGTGTTTATTTTATTTATTTATTTTTTTTGCAGTTGACAAGGGCTTTTCACCAACACATAATCTATACTTAACGATAATCCCCTTCTCCGTTTTCTTTGACGATTTCAAAGTAATGAGAATACTAACATCGGAGACATTTGAAGCTCTGGCTTGCCATCTCCGTTTCTGAATAGCATCTGATTCTACGTGACTACGTTCATTTTAATTCAGTGCTTTATTTTTTTATGCAAATTAATTAAACTAGCTTCAAATTAACTCACACTATTTTTTAAAAAGTGGGAGCATATAGGCTAAACAAGAGCGGTTCAAGAATTGACCCTTGTGGGACTCCGCAATGTCATGGACGTCCACTTAGACTTATGCTCTCCTATGCTCACATAATAGCCTCTCCCTTCCAACTATGTCCTGAACAATTTGAGTACCATCCCAGAAAGCCCGACCCAGTTTTCCAGTCTCTCTAGTAGTATGTTATGATCGACAGTGTCAAACGCAGCACTGAGATCTAGCAATACCAGCACCGATATTTTGCCAGAGTCAAAATTTAAGCAAATATAATTTATTATCTTAATGAGTGCTGTCTCTGTGCTGTGATGCGGTCGAAAACCAGATTGAAAATCCATGGTATCCATTTGAGTTTAAGTATTTGTTCAGCTGATTAAAAACTACCTTTTCTATAATTTTGCCTATAAAAGGAAGATTAGATATTGGTCTAAAATTACTCAAAATGGTGTTATCAAGATTGCTCTTTTGCACGATTTTATTTTATTTCACAACGCGTTTCCTTGTGTGTTTTGGCCAACGTGAATTACCGTAGATGCTCTTACCGCGCGGATGTTTGATATATTTGCTTAGCGGCAAATAAATAATAATACATATAATAAAATCAAGAGCAAGATCGCGTAAACTGTTAATACCGGCTATTAATATCAGCATCGGGTAAGATTACTCATGTTCATTTATGTACTCAGTTACTGTCACGGTTTTACGCTGCCTGAAGGAATACGGAGCCGAGGATAGATGAAATAAAGCTTTTAATATATATACCATTCATGGAGCACAGCGATAGACACACGTAAGTGAGTGAGTTAGTCACAAGTGAGGAGACCCGACAAAACAGAACTGAAAGGTAAAGGCTTATGTACAGAGGATAATGGGGAAACACAGGTGGATGGAATAACTAAATTAACAGGGACATGGAACACATGAGGAAGATAATAGACACACCTGGGAACTAATCAAACCAAACACGGAAAGACAGAAACTGGGTCACGGGCAAAAACACACTAAATGAGTCCAGGTGTGACAGTACTCCCCCCCCCCTCCCGGTAGGTGCGTCCTCGCACCGTAGAAACAACAGAGGGAGGCGTGGGTGGGAACTTGGGAGGAGGTTCCGGTGGAGGACGGACTCCCAGGAGGGGGCCAGCAGACAGGGACCACAGAAGGAGGAGCCAGGGAGGAGACGACAGAGGGAGGAGCCAGGGAGGAGACAGGAGCAGGAGGAGCCAGATGGTCCACCAGAGACCAGCCAGGACGGAGATCCAAGGTGGGGTCGACGGCGGGAGGAGCCATGGTGAAGGAAGGGTCGACGACACCAGGGGGCCGACAGGCGGAGACTGCACCGGTGGGTGAGGAGCCCAAGATGGAGCAGCACAGCCGCAGAGCCAGGGGGACGTCGAGGTTCCGGAGGGCCTAGGTGGAGCAGAAGGCTCAGGCGACCAAGGCGGAGGCAGGGTCCTGGCAGACCGCTGTGGAGCCGGAGCAACCGAGGATGGAGGTGGAACCGGAGGGAAGGAGGAGCCTGACAGAGCCGGAGGGATGGAAAGACGAGGTGGAACCGGAGGAGTGGAGTCCCGAGGCGGCGGATGGTCGACGACTGACCAAGGTGGAGCCGGAGGGACGAGGGAGCCCGGTGGAGCAGGTGGGATGACAGGCTACGGTGGAGACGAGGGAGCTAAGAGCCAAGGCGGAGCCGCTGGGTCGAAGGACCGAGGAGGAGTCCAGGGCTCGGAGGCTGGAGGCGGAGACAGGGCCTTAACGCGCCAAGGCGGAGCTGGAGACTGGCAGTCCAGCGGCGAACCATCGCGCCCCGATGGCGCGGACTGAGGGTGAGCTGCGGGACTGACTGGCACCAGCAGGGATGACGAGGAACTGGCTGGTCTAGGAGGAGGAGAGAGGAGAAGGATGGGAGGAAGGACAGGAGGATCAGGACTGGACGGAACCAGCGAAAGTGGGGCAGAGGGACCAGCAGGTCCTGGAGGAGGTGGGAGAGGGAGGCTGGGAGGGAACACAGGAGATACAGAAGATTCAGAGCTGGGCGGAACCAACGGACACACAGAAGATTCAGGGCTGGGCGGAACCAGCGGACACACAGAAGATTCAGGGCTGGGCGGAACCAGCGGAGAAACAGAAAACTCAGGGCTGGGCGGAACCAGCGGAGAAACAGAAGACTCAGGGCTGGGCGGAACCAGCGGAGAAACAGAGAACTCAGGGCTGGGCGGAACCAGCGGAGAAACAGAAAACTCAGGGCTGGGCAGAACCAGCGGAGACACAGAAGACTCAGGGCTGGGCGGAACCAGCGGAGAAACAGAAAACTCAGGGCTGGGCAGAACCAGCGGAGAAACAGAAAACTCAGGGCTGGGCGGAACCAGCGGAGAAACAGAAAACTCAGGGCTGGGCAGAACCAGCGGAGAAACAGAAAACTCAGGGCTGGGCAGAACCAGCGGAGAAACAGAAAACTCAGGGCTGGGCGGAACCAGCGGAAATGGAGCAGAGGAAATGACTGGAGGAGGTAGGAGTGGGAGACTGAGAGGGTATACAGGGGAGTCAGGGCTGGACGGAACCAGCGGAGAAACAGGAATATTAGGGATTACCTCCATAGACCAGTCCATCAGATCCAGAACTTGCTCCATATGACTTTCAGAGACCGCATACAGCTCACCCTCAGTCGCAGGAGTGTGGGCAGGGCTTTCCTCCACGCCCTCGATCTCCACGAGGACTCCCACGATGCACGGTGTTGCCGGCTCACACACCTGGTCAGTCGCGCTCTCGAGATCCTGTTCCCTGTCAGTGGATGGCTCTGCGGCTGCGGTGGGCTCTGGCTCCGTGCGGCGTGATGGTGGCTGGCTGGTCTCTGGGTCGGGAGTGGGACTGGCGAGATCCACTATCGGGCAGACGGTGAAAGGTGAGCCATTTCTCGCCAGAGTCCACTCCACGAATGCGGCGAAATCCTCCCGAGGACCATCTTCGGGCGACAACGCTCTGCACTTGGAGTTCAGGCTGGTGTTGTAGAAGGTGCAGAGCGCGTCGTCCGGGTAGCTGGTGTCATTGGCTAATAGAAGAAACCGTCTGGTATGGTCCTCGAGAGAACGTCCTTCCTGCTCCAGCATGAGGAGGAGGAATCCGGGGCTATAGAGGGGATCCATAGAAACTACGAAAAGAAAAGACTGTAGAACAAACGAAAACAAAACGGAGGGAAAAACACGCAGTTTTCTACTTTCTTTTTTGAGGTCGGGTCTTCTGTCACGGTTTTACGCTGCCTGAAGGAATACGGAGCCGAGGATAGATGAAATAAAGCTTTTAATATATATACCATTCATGGAGCACAGCGATAGACACACGTAAGTGAGTGAGTTAGTCACAAGTGAGGAGACCCGACAAAACAGAACTGAAAGGTAAAGGCTTATGTACAGAGGATAATGGGGAAACACAGGTGGATGGAATAACTAAATTAACAGGGACATGGAACACATGAGGAAGATAATAGACACACCTGGGAACTAATCAAACCAAACACGGAAAGACAGAAACTGGGTCACGGGCAAAAACACACTAAATGAGTCCAGGTGTGACAGTTACATAATGTTTTAATTACATTTAATAAAAAAAAAAAAAAAAGTAAAACCACACATTAACATGGTTTTGCTATACTAGCCATTTAGTATTTATTGTGTAATAATACTAGGGCAATCATTCTGAATGAATGCAATGCATGCATACAGAGCGCGTGATCTCTGTGACGCCCAGATGCACAAATCAGACCCTCCCACCTCTGTAATAAACACGGAGATACTAGTCCCGTCCGAATTGGTACATGAAAATCACAGACGTCAGGTGGTAAGAATCGAAACTCAAACGTAGTTTAGAAAACTAGTCCCGTACGAATAGTGCTTTTGGGGGGTTTGTCAGTCTCTCAACAGTGGCAAAAAGAGTACGAGTGTTATTTAAGTTACTGTTTATAAGGTTTGAGAATAAATTCTGTCTAGATGTGGCTAGTTTTACATTAAAATCATGAAGACTGTCTTTATAGATGATATAGTGAATTTCAAGTTTTGTCTTCCGCCACATCCGCTCTGCTTTTCTGCATTTTCTTTTCATAGTCTGAACTGCTGTTGATCTTCTCCAAACTGATTTCTGTCTGTTTGTTTTCTTACTGACTATTATTGGAGCAATATCATCAATAACATTCTTAACTTTTGAGTTAAAGGAATCAAGGAGAGTATCAACAGAGTCTGCAGAAATGCTTGGTGTTAAAGATATAGCCTCCATAAATAGTACACTTGTGTTCTCATTAATGCATCTCCTTCTGACAGAGACCGATCTAGATTCAGTTGTAGCAGACATCAAAATATCAAAGAAAATACAGAAGTGATCAGATAGTGCTATGTCCTTAATAACAATGGATGAAATGTTTAGACCCCTACTGATGATTGAGTCTAGACTGTGTCCACCTTTTGTGTGGGTCCATGCACATGCTGAATCAGGTCAAAGGTGTTTAGAACCGTTATCATTTCTTTTGTAGATTTGTTTTCTGCATTATCTATGTGAATATTAAAATCCCCTGCAATAATAAAAAAAAACACTGAGGAAATCATTGATAATACTTCTGTGACCTCTTCAACAAAGGCTGGAGAGTATTTTGGAGGCCTGTAAATAATAATAAACAGAATGCGTGGAGCACCTTTCAGCACAATCCCTAGATATTCAAAAGACAAGTACTGACCAAATGACACTTGCTTGCATTGATAGACATCTTTAAATAGAGCAGCTACACCCCCACCTCTCCTAACAGTCCTGCAGACACTCATGTAATTGAAGTTATGAGGGGCTGCTTCATTAATGACTGTTGCATTGCAGCTGTCTTCAAGCCATGTTTCATTTAGAAACATAAAATCCAGATTGTTTGTGGTTATAAAGTCATTGATTAGAAATGATTAATTTTTTAGTGAGCGAATGTTTAAAGATGCTAACTTGATGGCTTTGCTTTGTGTCTTTACATCAATGTTAGTTTGATGCATAAAAGGCCGCAGATTAGATGAGTTTGCCCTTCGGCTTGAGATGGCCTTAGTCTTTCTATTACATGATAAAACTGAAATAGAGAAAGCTACAGGTTTATTGAACACAATTTTTCTTTGGTGGTATGGTTCCTCATGGCGGTTCTTGCTCCCAAATGAATTGAACATACAAGAGCTTAATCCCCGGAACCATCAGCTTGGAAATACATTACTTAAGACACTTAATAATGTCACAGTCAGAGGTGGGTAGAGTACCCAAAAACTGAATTCAAGTAAAAGTACATATATAAATATTTACTCAAGTAAAAGTAAAAGTACTAGTCTGAATAGTTACTTGAGTAAGAGTAAAAAAGTATCAGATGAAAAATGTTCCCCTGAGCGCTTCAACACCTCTGAAAGAGCAAATTTCTTTCACAAAAGAGATACGGGCCGATTTGCTTCTTTTTAAAGATGTAATTTCACCCGTGTGTTTCTGGGTGCAGTCGATACATCGCTCCTCGTGACGGTCACGATCGCTGTGTCTGGGCTTCAAGCACGCTGAGACCTACGTTCATGGATGGCTCATGTTCTCATTGCGGGGACATGACCATCTCGACATTGAGATCAAGACTCGATTACTTTAAAAGGTATAGAGTCCCCTCTACCACACCCCGTTCTAGTTCTTCTTCTCGTAAGAGGGCTACTTTGGCTGGTGGCCAGGGTGATCTGAGGGTTACTGTGTGGGCATCCCCGACGAGCCAACCTCCTCGGGCCACACACCCCTCACATACGCCGCAGCCGGTTGAGTTCCCGGATGAGTTTGCTGGACCCTCTCAGGCTCCTGACATCTCATTCAGGGATCGCGAAGAGGACCGTATGTTGATCGCCGCATCACAAGGCGGGCTTGAGTCCTCGGGAGATGAGGGTTTTGGCTGCGTTGCCTCCCTCGGGAGTGCCAGCATTGTAAGAGTCCGATCCTGAGCTGATGGCCGTGCTTTCCTGGGCAGCGGAAAGCATCAGGCTTGAGTGGAATCATCCGCCCTGTCCCGAGCTCTCGAGGCTGGATGATTGGTTCCTGGGGGCTGCTCATGCGGATCGCCAGCACCCCCCTCTGGTTCCTTTCTTCCCGGAAGTGCACCAGGAAGTAACCAGTTCATGGAAGGCCCCTTTAACTGCCCAAAACCGTTGTGGTACTTCCTCCGCCTTCACTGCCCTCGATGGCGGGGCGGCCAAGGGGTATGCTGGGATTCCCCCAGTGGAGCATTCTGTTGTGATGCAACTGTGTCCACAGAGCGCCTCCGCTTGGCGTGGTGGTCCCAAGCTGCCCTCCAAGGCCTGTAAGTTCTCATCCACGCTTGTGGCCAAGGCTTACAGAGCTGCGGGCCAGGCCGCTTCTGCCCTGCATGCCATGGCCTCACTTCAGGTCTATCAGGCCAAGCTGCTCCGGCAGATGCACAAGGGCAGTGCTGACCCAGGGGTTTTGCAGGAGGTGCGCACTGCTACCGACCTCACTCTCCAGGCGACAAAGGTCACTTCACGCTCCTCAACTCCCCCTCTTCGGTGACGTGGTAGAGAGCATTGCTGAGCAGTTCTCTGTCGCCCAGAAGCAGTCTGAGGCCATCTGACACATCCTGCCCCGGCGGCCCACTGCTGCTTCCACTCCACCACCGGGGCAGCCGCCTCAGCCTGCTCGTCGCCGAGGGCGCTCCCCTGAGGCCTCCTCCACTCACGCTCGGCAACAGCAGCAACCTTCACCCTGGCCACAGCGAGGAGATGGCCGCAGAAGGGCGGCGACAACCTGTCTCTGCCCCTAAGCCTGCCAAACGCCAGGCCAAACGGCATTCCTGAGACGGGCGACCCGGAGTTGGAGACGTCAGCTCATCAGGAAATGGTAGCAGGACCACTCCTTCCCCCGGAGGAGAGCCGGGGGAGAATTCTTTGTTCTCATTTTCTTTTTGTTCCGCCACTGGCCCTGCGGCCGGTGGTACCCAAACCTTCACTAAAAGAGCTGTTTCCTCTACCTCCGGGTCCCAGGAGGCCACAAACGACAGTTGGCGACGTGCTTTCTTCGCCGCTCTCGTTCTTCTCTGCCCTTGCCAGTTTCCATTCATAGCCAGCTCAAGAACGCTTCGCCTTCTCATGCCCTCTTTGCTACTTGGAGTCAGACGAGTGCCCGCTCTTCGCCCTCACTAAGGGACGCTATGCCTCCCATGCTGGGGCTGTCTGCTCCACCACGCTGCCCCACTGTGGGTACGCCTGTAGTACCCTTCCCGCTGGCTCATCTGGATGCTCAGACTTTGCTACGCGATTCAGTTCGCCCGGCGTCCCCCCAGGTTTCGGGGTGTCCACGCGACGATGGTGGGCAACGATGCCCCTGTCATGTGCGTGGAGGTCGCGACCCTGCTGGCAAAGGTCGCGATAGAGTCAGTCCCTCCAGCCGACATGAAGTATGGCTTTTACAGCCCTTACTTCATAGTACCCAATAAGACAGGTGGGTTGTGGCCAATCCTGGACTTGTGTGCCATGAACCGAGCTCTGCACAAACTCTCGTTCAAGATGCTAACGCCCTAGCGCATTTTCGAATACATTCGTCCGATGGATTGGTTTGCAGCGATCGACCTGAAGGACGTGTACTTTCATGTCTCCATTCTTCCTCGACACAGCCTGTTTCTTCGGTTTTCTTTCAAGGGGCAGGCATATCAGTACAAGTTTCTCCCATTCGGGTTGGCCCTGTCTTACGAACGAGCGCGCGCAGTCACTGCTGAATTGCTGGAGACAATTCAAGGGCAATAGAGTGGTTCCACTGAAACTGTTTCAGAGGCTCCTGGGGCATATATCGTCTGCGGCCGCGGTCATACCGCTCGGGCTACTCCATATGAGAATGCTTCAGCACTGGCTTCACAACAGAGTCCCGAGATGGGCATGGCAACAGGGCACACTTCGAGTGACCATCACTCCGGCCTGCCACCGATACTTCACCCCATGGTTGGACCCCTCCTTTCTCCGCATGTTGCGTCGGGCTGCTGGACAGGACCCCGACTTTAGTGGTATGTCAATTGCCTCGAGTTGCTAGCAGTACGTCTTGCTCTGCACCGCTTCAGGGCCCTGCTGAAGGACAAGCACGTTCTGGTCCGTACGGACAACACTACGACCGTAGCGTACATCAACCGTCAGGGCGGTCTACGCTCCTGTCGCATGTTGCAACTCGCTCGCCATCTCCTCTTGTGGAGTCACAAGCATCTGAGGTCGCTCCGTGCCATTCACATTCCGGGCAGGCTCAATCGTGCAGCCGACGAGCTCTCATGGCAGCAGTCTCGCCCCGGGGAATGGAGACTCCACCCCCAGTCGGTTCAACTGATTTGGGAACACTTCGGAGACGCTCAGGTAAACCTGTTTTACTCCCTGACCGAGGGCACCCTCGGCATGGATGCCCTGGCACACAGCTGGCCGCTGGGCCTGCACAAGTATGCGTTTCCCCCAGTGAGCCTTCTTCCACAGACGTTGTGTGCATGATCAGGGAGGACGAGGAGCAGGTCCTCATGGTTGTGCCTTTTTGGCCCGGCCAGACCTGGTTCCCCGAACTTGTACTCCTCGTGACAGCCCCTCCCTGGCCAATTCCTCTGAGGAAGGACCTTCATTCTCAGAGATGGGGCACCCTCTGGCACCCACGTCCCAATCTGTGGAACCTACATGTGTGGGTTCTGGATGGGTCATGGAAGGTTTAGGTACCTTGCCACCACAGGTGGTAGCTACCATCACTTCAGCTAGAGCCATGTCCACCAGACATGCCTATGCTTTGAAGTGGAACTTCTTCGTCACTTGGTGTTCTTCAAAACGTGAGGACCCTGGAAATGTCCGATTGGGTAAGTGCTCTCCTTTTTTAAGGAGGGGTTGGAACGAAGACTGTCTCCTTCCACCATCAAGGTCTATGTGGCCACGATTTTGGCTCACCATGACCCTGTTGAAGGTAAGTCTCTTGAGAGGCAGGATCTGATCATCAGGTTCCTGAGAGGAGCAAGGAGGCTCAATCTGCCTCGCCCTCAGCAAGTCCCCTCTTGGGACCTCACAGTAGTTCTATAAGCACTGCAGAGGGCTCCCTTCGAACCCTTGCTCTCAGTAGAGCTAAAGTTTTAATCTTTGAAACTGCGCTCCTGACAGCTTTGGCTTCGCTGAAGAGGGTCGGGGACCTGCAGGCATTTTCAGTTGATGAAGCGTGCCTGGAATTCGGGCCAGCTAACTCTCACGTTATCTTGAGATCCCGGCCTGGGTACGTGCCCAAAGTTCCCACCAAGTCAAGTCAAGTCACCTTTATTTATATAGCGCTTTAAACAAAATACATTGCGTCAAAGCAACTGAACAACATTCATTAGGAAAACAGTGTGTCAATAATGCAAAATGATAGTTAAAGGCAGTTCATCATTGAATTCAGTGATGTGTTCTCTGTTCAGTTGAATAGTGTCTGTGCATTTATTTCCAATCAAGTCAACGATATCACTGTAGATGAAGTGACCCCAACTAAGCAAGCCAGAGGCGACAGCGGCAAGGAACCGAAACTCCATCAGTGACAGAATGGAGAAAAAACCTTGGGAGAAACCAGGCTCATTTGGGGGGCCAGTTCTCCTCTGACCAGATTAAACCAGTAGTTAAATTCCAGGCTGCAGCAAAGTCAGATTGTGCAGAAGGATCATCGTTTCCTGTGGTCTTGTCCTGGTGCTCCTCTGAGACAAGGTCTTTACAGGGGATCTGTATCTGGGGCTCTAGTTGTCCTGGTCTCCGCTGTCTTTCAGGGCAGTAGAGGTGCTTTCTAGATGCTGATCCATCATCTGGTCTGGATATGTACTGGATCCGGGCGACTGCAGTGACCCTTTGATCTGGATACAGACTGGATCATGGCTACGATGAACTCGGAATAAGAGAGAAACAGACAAATATTAGCGTAGATGCCATTCTTCTAATGATGAAGCAAGTACATGGGGTGTTATGGGAAGTGTTTCCGGTTCCAGTTTACCTAATTAATGCAGCCTAAAAATCCTTTAACGGATTTGAATATTAAAATCATATTAGTATGTTATGTGTAAGCCAGGTTAAAGAGATGGGTCTTTAATCCAGATTTAAACTGCAAGAGTGTGTCTGCCTCCCGAACAATGTTAGGTAGGTTATTCCAGAGTTTAGGCGCAAAATAGGAAAAGGATCTGGCGCCCGCATTTGATTTAGATATTCTAGGTATTATCAAATTTCCTGAGTTTTGAGAACGTAGCTTACATAGAGGAATATAATGTAAAAGGATCTCATTCAAATACTGAGGTGCAAAACCATTCAGGGCTTTATAAGTAATGAGCAATATTTTAAAATCTAAACGATGTTTGATAGGGAGCCAGTGCAGTGTTGACAGGACCAGGCTAATATGGTCGTACTTCCTGGTTCTAGTAAGAACTCTTGCTGCTGCATTTTGGACTAGCTGTAGTTTGTTTACTAAGCATCCAGAACAACCACCCAATAAAGCATTACAATAATCTAACACTGAGGTCATAAATGCATGTATTAACATTTCTGCATTTGACATTGAGAGCATAGGCCGTAATTTAGATATACTTTTGAGATGGAAAAATGCAGTTTTACAAATGCTAGAAACGTGGCTTTCTAAGAAAAGATTACGATCAAATAGCACACCTAGGTTCCTAACTGATGACAAAGAATTGACAGAGCAACCATCAAGTCTTAGACAGTGTTTTAGGTTATTACAAGCAGAGTTTTTATGTCCTATAATTAACACCTCTGTTTTTTCAGAATTTAGCAGTAAGAAATTACTCGTCATCCAGTTTTTTATATCGACTATGCATTTCATTAGTTTTTCAAATTGGTGTATTTCACCGGGCCGCGAAGAAATATAGAGCTGAGTATCATCAGCATAACAGTGAAAGCTAACACCATGTTTCCTGATGATATCTCTATATTCCTGATGATATAGGGTAACATATAAAGCGTGAAGAGTAGCGGCCCTAGTACTGAGCCTTGAGGTACTCCATACTGCACTTGTGATCGAAATGATACATCTTCATTCACTGCTACGAACTGATGGGGGTCATAGAAGTACGATTTAAACCATGCTAATGCACTTCCACCAAGTCTATGCAAAAGAATGTTGTGGTCAATTGTGTCAAACGCAGCAGTAAGATCTAATAAAACTAATAGAGAGATACACCCATGAGCAGATGATAAGAGCAGATCATTTGTAACTCTAAGGAGAGCAGTCTCAGTACTATGATACGGTCTAAATCCTGACTGGAAATCCTCACATATACCATTTTTCTCTAAGGAGGAATATAATTGTGAGGATACCACCTTTTCTAGTATCTTGGACAAAAAAACGGAGATTCGAGATTGGTCTATAATTAACTAGTTCTTTCAGGTCAAGTTGAGGTTTTTTGATGAGAGGCTTAATAACAGCCAGTTTGAAGGTTTTGGGGACATATCCTAATGACAATGAGGAATTAATAATAGTCAGAAGAGGACCTATGACTTCTGGAAGCACCTCTTTTAGGAGCTTAGATGGTATAGGGTCTAACATACATGTTGTTGGTTTAGATGATTTAACAAGTTTATACAATTCTTCCTCTCCTATAGTAGAGAATGAGTGGAACTGTTCCTCAGGGGGTCTATAGTGCACTGATGTGATGTCTGATGTGATACAGTAGCTGACGGCTGAATGGTTGCAATTTTATCTCTAATAGTATCGATTTTAGAAGTAAAGTAGTTCATAAAGTCATTACTGCTGTGGTGTTGGGAAATGTCAACACTTGTTGAGGCTTTATTTTTCGTTAATTTAGCAACTGTATTGAATAAATACCTGGGGTTATGTTTGTTTTCTTCTAAAAGAGAAGAAAAGTAATCGGATCTAGCAGTTTTTAATGCTTTTCTAGAGGTAAACAAAATACCTCTAGTTTTGTTTTCCTCCAGCTGCGCTCCATTTTTCGGGCTGCTCTCTTTAGGGTGTGAGTTATACCATGGTGTCAAACTGTTTTCCTTAACCTTCCTTAAGCGTAAAGGAGCAACTTTATTTAATGTGCTAGAAAAGAGAGATTCCATAGTTTCTGTCACATCATCACGTTGTTCTGAGGTTTTGGAAGGAATTTGGATACATCAGGAAGATTACTTAAAAAGCAGTCTTTTGTGGTAGAAGTGATGGTTCTTCGATACTTGTAACAAGAAGTAGAATTTACAATTTTGGCTATATGAAGTCTGCACAGAACTAAATAATGATCTGAGATATCATCACTTGGTTGAATAATTTCAACACTATCAACATCAATTCCATGTGACAGTATTAAATCTAGAGTAGGATTTCGACAATGAGTAGGTCCTGAAACGTGTTGTCTAACACCAATAGAGTTCAGAATGTCTATAAATGCTGATCCCAATGCATCTTTTTCATTATCGACATGGATATTAAAATCACCAACTATTAAGACTTTATCTGCAGCCAGAACTAACTCAGATGTAAAATCACCAAACTCTTTAAGTCTGTATGGTGCCCTGGTGGCCTGTATACAGTAGCCAGTACAAACATAATGGGATTTATCATTAACATTTGTTTCTCTGTATAATGTTATATGAAGCACCATTACTTCAAACGAGTTATACTTGAAGCCTGCCCTCTGAGAAATCCTGAAAACGTTGTTATAAATTGAAGCAACTCCTCCCCCTTTACCTTTTAGCCGCGGCTCATGTTTATAACAATAATCTTGGGGCGTGGACTCATTTAAATTAATGTAATCATCAGGTTTTAGACAGGTTTCTGTCAAACAGAGCACATCTATATTATGATCAGTTATCATATTATTTACAAAAAGTGTTTTCGTAGAAAGGGATCTGATATTCAATAAGCCAAGCTTTATCATTTGTTTATCCATATTGTATCTGTTATTTATTTGTTGAACCTCAATTAAATTGTTAATCTTAACTTGGTTTGGACGTTTTTTTGTATTTTCTAGTTCGGGGAACAGACACAGTCTCTATAGTGTGATTTCTAGGTGAAAGAGTCTCTATGTGCTGAGAATTAACTGACTTCCCTCACCACTCTTTTTAGGGATCAGGTGGTGAACTTCCAAGCGCTGCCCCTGGAGGAGGCAGACCCAGCCCTGGCACTGTTTTGTCCAGTACGTGCGCTCCGCACCTACGTGGACAGAACTCGGTGCCTTAGGACCTCAGACCAGCTCTTTGTCTGTTACGGAGGCCAGCAGAAGGGAAAGGCTGTCTCCAAGCAGAGGTTATCCCACTGGATAGTGGATTCTATTGTCCTGGCTTATCAGGCACAAGACCTGCCATGCCCCCTAGGGGTGAGAGCTCACCCAACTAGGAGTGTAGCTTCCTCCTGGGCGCTGGCGCATGGCGCCTCGCTAGCAGACATCTGTAGAGCTGTGGGCTGGGCGACACCTAACACATTCGCAAGATTTTATAATCTCTGTGTAGATCCCGTGTCCTCTCGGGTACTCGCCCCTTCTGGCCAGTAAGGACCTGCTCGGTGTCAATCCGCTTGCTGTGCCATTCCACTCCGCGGACTGGATGCGTGCGCTATTCCCCTCAGGGGAGTTCCTCAGTCAGAACCCTTGGTTCCTCCAGCACTGTTGATGTCCAACACTTGCGTAGATGCCCTTTGGTCAGCCATGTGTGGGACTAGGTGCCTCCATGTGTTGTGATTCCCCTTTCTGGGTAATCCCACGTGTGTATGTCCACAGTAATGTGTCTTTGCCTTGGCAAGCCCCTTGTCAGCTCTGTCTTTGAAACTTCCACCTTGCGGGCTGGGTACCTCAGTGTTCTTATGTATCACCACCTTGGTGGATACCTGCCTTCTGTAAGTCCTCCCACGGGCAGGCAGCCTGCTAGCATACGTCCAGCTGGAATATGCCACCCAGTGTATTCTGTGTAAGCTATAGGCCCTCACTTGTGCTGGCCTCACGACAGGGTGCTATCACTCACACGGGTTGCTGGATGACAGCCATGTGGCGTTTTGTAAGGGACCCCATTCGTAACGTGAAAGGGAACGTCTTGGTTACGTATGTAACCCTCGTTCCATGAAGGAGGGAACGGAGACGTTACGTCCCCATGCCACATCGCTGTTCCTCTGAACGGCAGGGTCACTGGCTCGGCTCCTCAGCGAAGACTTGAATGCGAGTTGCTCACGTTGCTCCTTATATACCCACTCTGCGGGGCGGAGCTCATGATGCAAATCCCGCAGACCAAGGTACTTTGTGTACCAATGGCTCGTTTTGTACCACTCGAAGGTGATTGGGCTTTCGGGCGAGATCCCATTCGTAACGTCTCCATTCCCTCCTTCAGGGAACGAGGGTTACATACATAACCAAGACGTTACTTTAGGTCATATATACTGAGCCTATTTTTATTTAGATATATAGATAAAATGTATGTAATGTATGTGTGTGTGTATAAATGTATATGTTTCATCAGCCTTTACTCCAGTCTTCAAAGTCACATAATCCTTCAGAAGTAATTCCAATATGTTGATTTACTATCAGTGATGTTCTTTTTATCTTTCTATAAATCAAATAATCCTAAACAAAATGTCACAGGTTCCAAAAAAATAGTAAGCAGCAAAACTGTTTCCAGCACTGGTAATAAATCAATATATTAAAATTATATTTTGAAGGATCATAACTCAGAAAACTGGAGTAACCGCTGATGAAAATTGGGATTTGCATCACAAAATAAATTACATTTTAAAGTATGTATTATATATATATGTATGAATAACCTCTGACACAGAGAAGAGTGAAAACTCCTCACATGACCATTAAGTTACCGAACATCTGAACATAACGAACCAAATGCACATTGACGGATCTTCTTCTGTCTGCACGCAGAAGTATATTTCTGTAAGCATAAATATTGTGGAAATATCATAATTAATTGTGTCAAGGCATATGGGGGTCGTCTTGTGACACACAGCAGCCACAACAGCATATTGGCAAATTATTATTATTTTTTATCTTTTTTATTAGAACATTCCCAGATGCATGAACTATATAATGATATATCTCGATTCTCACATTTCAGATTGTTAATAATGATAATATGCAATGGTCAAAGTAGCCTAATTATGTAATTTAGTATAAAACCCTGTCTGTTGACTTAATTAACAGATATAGGTGTCATGCCATAACATATTTTTAATACGACTGACTTTATATTAAATGTGAATTTAACATTGAAAATTAATGTGATATAAAAACTGCTACTAATCTTTCATTGTTCAGAAAGAGAGCAAATTACATTTACATTATCAAAGATCATTTTCACTGACAGTCTAGAGTTCAGTCACTCTCAGAAACTCCCATTAAAATCACTGAAACTGATTACACTGTGAAATCAATATCTTATTTACAGATTCGTACACACATCTGCACTTTATTGTTTCTGACAAGAGAATTTGCCAGAAAGTGGAGTGAAGGAAGCACAGGCATTTTAATGATGACTCATCTGAACACCTTTGATTGGCCAATGTATTCATAACTCATCAGAATCGTGTGTGATTGGTTATAATGCACAGTGCTGTAAAAACGCATCTATCTCTGGCTCAGTGCCAGCCAGCGAACACAGATCTGAATTTTAGCAGCTGATGATATGACTCGCTGAATGTACTCACACCGGTGTGATTGTATTAAAATTCATAAAATCTTAATCTGCTATTTTTTGTCTTTTGGAAGCTGCATTCAACTTGGTTCCCTTCTGTTATAGATCACATGTACAACAAACTAATGTCATAGTGGTACCGTGAACTGTAATCGAATGTAGCCTAAGTTATTACCTGTAGAACCGTAGACAGCACACGCTGTGTTCATCTAATAAAGATCTTTATTGCTAACAAATAATAGCCTTTGCAGATTTGCTTTCAATTCAGTGCAGGTTTTCAACGCTGCTGATGTTCTTAAATGTTAAAACTGAGTGAGCCGCTTCAGACGCTCAGCGCACACTGCAGGGAACTGAACAAATCATTCAAACTGATTCATGAACCAATTCACTCATTTGCCAATTGGTTTGATCAAGCCTTTGAACAGAATTGACTCAAAATAATGAACAATTTGTGAATGAGCATCGCTCTTTGCCCAGAAAAAAGTAGACGTCGCGTTTGGAATAAACTGAAGCATTTATAACATTAATCGCATTAAGATAAAGTAACGAGAGGGGCGTGGCCCACAGTAACGAAGTAAAAGTACAGATTTTCCCCCAAAAATGTACTCAAGTAAGAGTAAAAAGTACTATTCTTTAAATATACTCCAAAAGTATTAGTTACCCCAAAAATGTACTCAAGTAAATGTAACGAAGTAAATGTAACTCATTACTACCCACCTCTGGTCACAGCCTATGCCTCTGTGGCCTGACTGAACAAATGCTGCGCTCGATTTGTAAAGCACTGCAGTTTATCTTTGGGTGCAATGGATTAAACTGAAGTATTAGACGCTGTAGAATCTACATTTGTTATTGTACAAACCCGATTCCAAAAAGCATATGTTGTTCTTGAACTTACCTTTCAGTATTGATGGTGCCTTTCCAGATGTAAGCTGCCCATGCCACACACACTCATGCAAGCCCCATACCATCAGGGATGCAGGCTTCTGAACTGAGCGCTGATAACAACTTGGGTTGTCCTTGTTCTCTTTAGTATGGATGACATGGCATCCCAGTTTTCCAAAAAGAATTCAAATTTTGATTGGTCTGACCACAGAACAGTTTTCAACTTTGCCACAGTCCATTTTAAATGAGCCTTGGCCCAGAGAAAACACCTGTGCTTCTGGATCATGTTTAGATGATCTTCTTTTTTGACCTATAGAGTTTTAGCCAGCAACGGGAATGGCACGGTGGATTGTGTTCACCGACAGTGTTTTCTGGAAGTATTCCTGAGCCCATGTTGTGATTTCCATTACAGTACCATTCCTGTATGTGATGCAGTGCTGTCTAAGAGCTGAAGATCATGGGCATCCAGTATGGTTTTCCAGCCTTGACCCTTACACACAGAGATCGTTCCAGATTCTCTGAATCTTTGGATGATATTATGCACTGTAGATGATGATAACTTCAAGTTCTTTGCAATTTTTCTCTGAGAAACTTTCTGATACTGCTCCACTATTTTTCTCTGCAGCATTGGGGGAATTGGTGATCCTCGGCCCATCTTGACTTCTGAGAGACACTGCCACTCTGAGAGGCTCTTTTTATACCCAATCATGTTCACAATTGACCTAAGTTGCAAATTGGTCCTACAGCTGTTCCTTATATGCACGTTTAACTTTTCCGGCCTCTTATTCCTACCTGTCCCAAATTTTTTGGAATGTGTAGCTCTCAAGAAATCCACATTCCAGAATATTATCTATAGTCACTGACATATTTTTAATCAAACTGCATCTGATACATTGACATACAAAGCAACTCCTTCTCCTTTCTTATTAACTCTGTTTATTGTAAATAAATGATATACTTCCAACTCAACATCATGTGCTTTCTCATTATCCAGCCAAGTCTCTGACACAGCAATCACGTTAAATTATTAAACTGACACAAATAATCCTTACTAAGAAATTTTTATAAAGACTTCTACTATTTAGTTCCATTTTCACTTTTCTATAACTTTTTTTTCATATAATACTCACAACAATGATTATTTACATGATTAAAAAAAGTGGTTTTCCTGGTCAACATAATTTTCTATCTTATATTTCATGATCCGTGTGATAATAGATTCATAATGTTCTCTTATTATGTGTCTTTACTTATCTGTACTGGTCAAGTTCAAGTTCTCTTATTGTGTGTACTTTGGCTTCTTCATGTGTTACATTTAGCTATATCATCACATCAGCATTTCTTGTTCATGTAGCTTGTATCTTGTTCTGTTTCCTCAGAATGTGTGCACATTTAGCAATATCAACATTCTTTTTTTTTCAAGATGTTCATTCAGGTACAGCCCCTTTCCCTTCAACTTCTTTGCCAGTGTCAGTAATTTCCTTTTCATCAGTCACTCTCAACGTCACGTTGTTGAGTGAATAATTGGGATCTTGCTTCGAGAGATCAATCTACTTCGAGTGTAAACTAAATGAGCCAATGCACATTGGCATGCAGTTATTTCAACCAGCTGCAGCTCATTACAGTGTGAGCATAAAAAGGCAGAAGGTGCAAATGCATACCAGCTTTTCCCTTCGGAGCAGAGCGACAAAATTGTTCTGCTCCATCCAAGTCTGTTCAGTGAGTTGCAAGTTCCACACGCTCTTGGAAGCTTCTGGTGTTGGCAATAGGGCGCTTCCACAGTCGTCGTTCCTGTGTCGAGTAGATTGCACACCTTAGGCTGCACTACCTCCTATTGTGCTGCAAGTGGCCATTCCTCTGTGTGCCTCAGCACTAAAAGAGCATTTCCCTGAAAGAGCAATTCAGGTTCAGCTGTGGTTTCATTGTTCCCACTTGCACGGTATCTGGGTGCCTGGCTAGTGCGTCCCTGCCAGTCTTGCTGGCTTCAATTCAATTCAATTCAAGTTTATTATGTTTCTACAATATTTAGTAGTAGCTTATAGTGGTGACTGTCAGTTTGTGCACGTTTGACAGGATTTTTAGAAAAAAATAATACAAGACATAGTCAGCTAGACGATGAACATTACTAATATTATTAATGAATAATTGTTATATGATGCAGTCACACATGTAGCAATATTTATTAGTTCTGTTGTTGATTCAGGGTCAGCATCATCTGAGGTCCTCTGAGGGTCAGCATCATCTCTTCTCAGATGTTCTGGATCCAGACTGGAGCTTGTGTAAATCCTAGTTACCACGGGATGAAGATCCAGCAGAAACAGAGAAACACATAGAGACATCATTAGCATAGCTGCTGATCCAACAAACTAAAATTAGTTTAACCCAAGCTAATGAATAAGAATTTGCATTTGATCAGATGCAACTACACTCACAATTTAAGAGATGCATTATTCGAATGCTTGACGAAAGAGATGCGTTTTTAATCTAGATTTAAACAGAGAGAGTGTGTCTGAACCCCCGAACACTATCAGGAAGGCTATTCCAGAGTTTGGGAGCCAAATGTGAAAAAGCTCTACCTCCTTTAGTGGACTTTGCTATCCTAGGAACTACCAAAAGTCCAGCGTTTTGTGATGGATTGTAACGTGGTAGGAAGTTAGTTAGGTACGCAGGAGCTAAACCATTTAGGGCCTTATAGGTAAGTAATGATAATTTGTAACTGATACAGAACTTAATAGGTAGCCAGTGCAGAGACTGTAAAATTGGGGTAATATGATCATATTTTCTTGACCTCGTAAGGACTCTAGCTGCTGCATTTTGGACGACCTGTAGCTTGTTTATTGACGAAGCAGGACAACCACCTAGAAGTGCATTACAATAGTCCAGTCTAGAGGTCATGAATGCATGAACTAGCTTTTCTGCATCAGAAACAGATAACATGTTTCGTAGCTTGGCAATGTTTCTAAGATGGAAGAATGAAGTTTTTGTAACATTGGAAATATTATTTTCAAAAGACAAGTTGCTGTCTAATATAACACCCAGATTTTTGACTGTAGAGGAAGTAACAGTACATCCGTCTAGTTGCAGATTGTAATCTACAAGATTCTGTGTAGTGTTTTTTGGTCCAATAATGAATATCTCTGTCTTATCTGAATTTAATTGGAGAAAATTATTTGTCATCCAATCTTTTACATTTTTAACACACTCTGTTAGCTTAGATAATTGAGAAGTTTCATCTGGTCTCATTGAGATATTTAGCTGAGTATCATCAGCATAACAGTGAAAACTAATCCCGTATTTTCTAATAATATTACCAAGGGGCTTCTGCAGACTATCAGCCTCAGCTACGCGATTCAGTTCACCCGGCATACCCCCAAGTTCAGCTGCATCCACTTCACAACAGTGACAGTGGTCAATGCTCCTGTCTTTGCGTGCGGAGATCACAGTCCTAGAAGCACATCTAAATAGTAAATTAGTGGTTATTGCATTGATCTGTAGTTGTTGAGCAAAGTGTCCTGGTGTCCTAACCCATTTTGGTTAGATTGATCAGTAACAAGGCATATAGTTTCAGCGGGAAAGTGTTTCTTTGTCCCAGTGACACCTCATTTGCATGCTTTATGATTGTGCTGAGTAATTGGTGTAGTTTTACCCAAAATATGGTACAAATAGTATGGTGAATTTCAGAATCACATAGAGTACATCATGGTTTGACGAAAAAAGAGCAGTTCATTTTGATACTAAGACACTACACATGCATATACCAGATACATTTGTAATTGATTAATTGTAGTCTAAATAAAGAAAATGTCTTTGTGTGTGTGTGTGTGTTATGTGTATTTGTAAGCGTGGAGGTGGTCTACTGGTCAGTTAGGCCGTGGTGTCTGGCCCTGAGGGTCATTTACATATCTGTGTTTAAAGTCCGATATGGAGGAGCTGAGAGTTGCTGTTTAACATCATCTTGATCTTGGGGGGAAAACCCTTGGCAATTTAGCACCCATATAAATGTATAATGTGTGGCAATGTGTACGATTTATAAGCAAATGTCTGAAGGCTAAAAGGAATTTCTAAGATATGAAGCCCAAACTATCGTACATGGTCCTAAGCAGATGCTACAGTCTGTCCCCAAGATCACCAAATACTATTTCTGTGGATTGTGTTTAAAGGACGGGCATATCAGTACAAGGTTCTGCCCTTTTGGGCTGTCCCTCTCTCCCAGTGTCTCCATGAAAGCAATGGAGGCGGCTCTTGTTCCCCTCAGAGAGCAGGGTGTTTGCATCCTAAACTCGATGGTTGGCTTATACTAGCACAGTCGGGATTAGTTGTGTGAGCAAATGTACATGGTGCTCCGGCACCTCAGCCTGCTAGGATTTTGGGTCAACTGGGAAAATAGCAAACTCTCCCCAATACAGAGTATCTATGATCATATTTTCTTGTACCTGGAAAGTACTCTAGTTGCTGCATTTTGGACTACCTATAGCTTTTCTATTGAAGATGCAGGACAACCCCCTAGCAGTGCATTACAATAGCCCACTCTAGAGGTCATGAATGCATGAACTATTTTTTCTGCATTAGAAACAGAAAACATGTTTCGTAGCTTGGCAGTGTCCGCCTAGTTGCAAATTGGAATCTACGAGATTCTGTGTACTGTTTTTTGGTCTATTAAGTAATACCTGTCTTATCCTAATTTAATAGGAGAAAATTATTGTTCATCCAGTCTTTTACATTTTTAACACACTCTATTAGCTTAGGTAATTTTGAAGTTTTATCTGGTCTCGTTGATTATAGTTGAATATAGTTGATTATCATCAGCGTAACTCCTGTATTTTCAAATAATATTGCCAAGGGGCAACATGTATATTAAAAATAGCAAAGGACCTAGGACAAATCCTTGTGGCATTCCATATTTTACTGGTGATAAATGAGATGACTCCCCATTTAAGTAAACAAAGTTGTAGCGATCAAACAGGTAGGATCTAAACCATCTCAGAGCCTGCCCTTGAATACCTGTATAGTTTTATAATCGATCTATGAGTATGTCATGATCTATGGTGTCGAACGCAGCACTAAGATCAAGTACAGCTAGAAATGAGATGCAGCCTAGATCTGACGCAAGAAGCAAGTCATTTGTAATTTTGACAAGTGCAGTTTCTGTGCCATGGTGGGGCCTGAAACCTGACTGAAATTCTTCATACAGATAATTATTTTGCAGGAAGGATCACAATTGAGCAGACACGACTTGTGTTTTGAGACTGCTCTCCTTAGAGCAGGGATAGGCAACTCCGATCTGATCCTTTAGCTCCAACCCTAATTAAACACACCTGAACAAGGCAATCAGTGTTTTCAGGATTACTAGATAGATACAGGCAGGTTCATTTTTATGAGGGCTAAACTCTGCAGGATAGTGGCCCTCCAGGACCGGAGTCGCCTATCCCTGCCTTAGAGTTACAAATGACCTTCATCTTAGCACTGCGTTCAACACTATTGACCACAACATTCCTGTGGCGAGTGGAGCGAACCGAGGGACGTGGGAACAAGGAGTGAGGCCGGCGGAATGATTGGGAAATCAGCGACACCTGCGCCCCACCGCCGGTCTCGAGTCCCACGTAGGAGATGGAAGGATATAAAACTGGAGCTATGATAGTGAAGGACGAGAGAGGACCAGGCCTGGGATTTTAGTTGTGTTTTGGGTTTTATTTGAGCGCACCAGTCGTCCGTGAGGGGCTGGTGCGCGGTTTTGTGTTTATTTTGTGATTATTAAAGTTTCTGTTTGATTGTCCGCCGGTTCCCGCCTCCTTCTTCCCGAGGATTAGGAAGTTTTATTATCACAATTCCTGTGCATAAACTAGAAAACTTTCTTGGCATTAATGGAAGTGCATTAGCATGGTTTAAACCATACTTATATGACTGCCATCAATTCGTAGCAGTGAATGAAGAGGTATCATATCAATCACAAGTGCAGTATGGAGTATCTCAAGGCTCAGTACTAGGGCCATTACTTTTCACACTTTAAATGTTACCATTGGGAAATATCATCAGGAAACACAGTGTTAGCTTTCACTGTTATGCTGATGACAGTCAGCTCTATCTTTTGGCCAGGCGAAACATACCAATTTGAAAAAATAATGGAATGCATAGTCAATAAAAAAAATGGATGAAAAGTAATTTCTTACTGCTAAATTCTGAAAACAAAAACAGGTTTTAATTATTGGACCTAAAACCTCTTCATGTAATAACCTAGAACACTGTCAGAATCAGAATCGGAAAGAGTTTTATTGCCAAGTATTCTTGCGCATAAAAGGAATTTGTTTTAGTGACATAAGCTTCCAGTACACAGAGACAACAACACACCGAAACATATAAATAAAATAAATAAGTGTATAAACAATTGGGCTATAAATGATAATAGAACAGGAAGAAACTGTTCTTGTGCCTGACTGTTCTGGTATTTGTGGCTTTGAAGCGCTGGCCATATGACAACAGTTCAAAGATGGGGCAACTTGGATGTGAGGGATCCAGAGTGATTTTCTGAGCCATTTTGCTCATTCAGGATGTATACGGTTTTTGAAGGGTGTGCAGGGGAGTACCAATAATCCTTTCAGCAGTCCGAACCGTTCTCTCTAGTCTTCTGATGTCTGATTTTGTAACTGAACCAGACCAGACAGTTATTGAAGTACACAGGACAGACTCAATGACGGCTGAGTACAACTGTTTCAGCATTTCCTGTGGCAGGTTAAACTTCCTCATCTGTCGAAGGAAGTAAAACCTTTGTTAGGCCTTTTTAACAATGAGAGTCAATGTGATTGTCCCACTTTAGGTCCTGAGAGATGGTGGTTCCCCTGGGATCTGAATGACTCCACTGCAGTCACAGTGCTGTTCATGATGATGAGTGGGGAAAGTGTAGGTGGGTTTCTCCTAAAGTCCACGATCATCTCCACTGTTTTGAGCGTGTTCAGCTCCAGGTTGTTAAGACTGCACCAGACAGCCAGCTGCTCAACCTCTTGTCTGTAAGCAGACTCATCACCGTCCTGGATGAGGCCGATGACTGTAGTGTCGTCTGCAAACTTCAGAAGCTTGACAGAGGGGTCTTTAGAGGTGCAGTCGTTGGTGTACAGGGAGAAGAGCAGAGGGGAGAGAACACATCCCTGAGGGGCACCAGTGTTGGTGGAGCAGCTGTTTGATGTGAATTTCCCCAGTCTCACTAACTGTTGCCTATCTGTCAGAAAGCTGGTGATCCACTGACAGATAGAGCTAGGAACAGAGAGCTGGGCCAGTTTGGTCTGAAGGGCTGTTGGGATGATGGTGTTGAATGTCGAACTAAAGTCCACAAACAGGATCCTCACATAAGTCTTGTGTGGATCTTGTTGTTTTGTCAAGATGTTGCAGGATGAAGTGCAATTCCATGTTGATTGCATCATCCATGGACCTGTTTGCTCGGTAAGCAAACTGCAGGGGGTCCAGTAAGGGTCCAGTGATGTCCTTCAGATAAGCCAGAACCAGTTTTTCAAACGACTTCATGACGACAGACGTTAGAGCCACAGGTCTGTAGTCGTTAAGTTCTGCTATCTTGGGTTTCTTTGGGATGGGGATGATGGTGGAGCCTTTGAAGCAGGAAGGCACTTCACACAACTCCAGGGATCTGTTGAAGATCTGTGAAAAGATGGGGGCCAGCTGATCAGCACAGATTTTCAGACAGGCTGGTGTAACACCATCTGGGCCTGGTGCTTTTCTTCTTTTGTTCTTCTTGAAGACCTGGTGCACATCATCTTCACAGATTTGAAGAGCAGGAGGTGTGGAGGGTGGGATTGCAGGATGTGTTAATGGTTGTGTAGGGAGATGGTCAGAATGGGTGTTGGGGGTTTCAAATCTGCAATAAAACTCATTCAGGTCGTTAGCAAGTCGTTGATTAGCCTCAGTGCAAGGGGATGGTGTCTTGTAGTTAGGGATGGCTCTCAGTCTTCTCCACACTAAAGTTGAGTCGTTGGAAGTAAACTGGTCTTCTAACTTTTTAGCGTAGGTCTTTTTAGACGCTCTAATCTCTTTGTTCAGTGTTTTCCTGGCCTGATTGTACAAGACCCTGTCCCCATTTCTGTAGACATCCTCTTTGGCCTGATGAAAATGTTTTGATGTAAACCATGGCTTATCATTGTTGAATGTTAAATTATAATTAATGTTAAATTAAAGCTTGAGCTCACATGCGCTTGCGGAGGAATGTGAACACTCACCAACACTCACTCGTTCATTGAAGAAACAATTCAACACATGGTTTTCAGAAAGGGTGAAACTAAAAGATGATACTGTGTGACTATATTGGATCTGACAGTAATGTCACACCACACGAGTGTGAGGAACTGTTTTTATTTAGGGATCACTATTGCTTTGTCTTTTATTACAGATCGTTTGATATGAAGTGAATATTTATGCAGTTTTCATCTTAATCATAGCAGTATCGATCTCTGAAGGATGTAGCTGTTAAATAAACAACATTTTTAGCCAATCATGTGCTTGTTCACTTCCGGGTCTACAATCCGCCACACCTATTCAATCAGAGCGTTCAGATGAGGGGGTCAAATCAGGACAGAAATAACCTATTACTTCTGAATTATGGTGGGGGTTTTTTACATAAAAATCTTGATTACATAATAAGTGGACCTCAGAAAATAGTAAAAATAAGTCAGTTCAAGGCCTCTTTAATGATTTGGTGTTATATTATGTTAATAATGTGATATATTGTGATGCTTCTGTGCTGTGGTGATTTTAGTGATATATTGTGATGGTTTAGTGATGATTGAGTGATATGATGATTTGGTGGTATATTATAATGATTCGTTGTTATATTGTGATAATTCTGTGATCTGTTATAATGGTTCAGTGATATAGTAGTGTGTGTGTGTATGTGTGTGTGTGTGTGTGCAGCACTGCAGATTACTGGTGGTGGATCCCTGTTGCCGGGCCGTTGGTAGGGGGCGTTGCCGGTGCTGTGATCTACTTCCTGTTGATTGAGCTTCATCACTCCAACCACAATGACAAATCTCACAAAGAACCTGAGGAAGAGGAGGACGAGGAGGAAGATGAGGACAGCAGCCTGAAGGACAAATATGAGATGATCAACATGAGCTAGAAACCCAAGACCAGTAGAATTCCTGTTGTGACCAAGTAAAGCCGGTAAACTCATTTTCATACACAGTTTACAGGAGTAAACTCATCAGTGACATGAGCGACCTTCATCCACCTCATTTAGACATTTCACAACTCAAATAATTATCCGGTTACAACCAATTGATTCATGTAAGTGCTTTAACTAAATACAAGCTTCATGTCTGTCCCATAATCTTCCACTGCACATAACATCTGATTGTATTTTGCTGATGGGTCAATATTACACTGGACCCAGAACAATCGATTCAATGGCTGTTTATTCCTTTAAAGTGATGGAACCGCACCAGGATCGCCCCGTCAGCAGTTCTATCCAGATTAAAGCACAATGACTGACGACATTAATCATGAAAGCACCTGACGAACATGCTAGTTTGAGCATGACCATCACGTCACACGCGTGAATCTAATGCTTCACGGCAGAGATTAGCATTGGTCATGAAGAGATGCAAAAGATTTTCCTCTAGATCACCATTGTTGAGTTTTCATGTTAAATTGAAGTCTTATTTCACCTTGTTGTCATTCATATATTGTCTATGATATTTATGTTTCTGTTAATGTCCTTGTGTTTGAAGATAAAAAATAAAAAAAAGTCAATTTTTGTCAACTCAGTTATTGACTTTGTTTTTTAATTTCTTTTGTAAAAAGTAGATATTTTGTAATGAAATCCTGCCACTTCAACTGTGTATTTGTGCGTTTTGCTGAAATAAACTGAACTTTTGCCGAACTTTTACGGCAGATGTGTCTTGCTTCCAAACACGCATCAGATGTTTGCATGTGATTCTGCTCGTCTGGAGAAATCTGCTGTTGTCTACTGAGAGATGAAGACATTCATAACACTGAAGCAGCGTCTCTGAATAGACAATGTCATCTTCTCATTATTAATGGTTATTACATGGCTTTCTAATTTAGTTTTAGTGTTTATGTCTGATTAATTATTGTCTAACTTTTTCATGATAAATTATTTACTAAGTGTATGTGTTTGTTAGTTTTTCAGTTCATTTAATTTCCGTTTTGGTTTTTATTTTTAGTCTTAACACAGGACTTTGTGTAATGTGATTAAACTGCGTGTTCAGTCCAGATTACACTGGTCCAGATGGTGTACAGCTAGTTTGTCATTTAACAACAGAAGGACTTGTCATCAAATGTGCTGTATTTAATTGTGTTTTCTTGAAGCTCCTCCTCTGACGTGGAGATGGCCAGTCAAACTGTGCATGACCAATGATATTTCAGTTTGTGCCTCCACTGCCTCTAGTTTTAAAACTGAAAATAAGTTTTACTTAATTTTTCTTACTTTTTTTAAACTTTGTTTTAAAGCAGTGCATGATAGTTAGGGTTAGTATTACTTTTAGTAAAAATGCTTTTTTTTTCTTTCTAAAAACTACTTTTTCAAGGAATAGAATTTCTTGCTCAATGTCAAATGACTTCAGTAAGTGTGATAAAGTTAAACGTTTCTGGAAGTGTGTTCGAGACCAGCGTTGGTTTGATCTCAAGTGACAGTTATGATCTATTTCCAGTAAAACAATCATCAGACGCTCATTCAGACCCTGACAAGATTGAAATGTGCTCTTTGCACTTCCTCTCACATCTGAGACTTTATTCTTCTCATATCTGCATGAGGAGCTCTCAGGAGAGGCATTTACTCATCTAACGGAGATCAATCAAAACTTCTCAACATTTAGTGGCAGGTTTTGTCTTTCCAATTAACCCACTGTATCCGTCTTCAAACGGTGCCAGATCCAGCAGCCAATCAGAGCAGACAGTCACTGAGGCTCCGCCCCGTCTCTCTCTCTCACTTCAGTCAGACTCCGTCCTCGAGCAGAAGAGCAGACACAGATCCACCGGAGAACCTCCTGAACCCTCCAGATGATCATGAGAGTCCTGAGTGCTTTGCTCCTCGTGAGTGCTGCCGCAGCGTCTGTGAGAGGAGACACAAACTTCACAGGTAAGAACATGTTTCCTGAACCACCGACCGGCTGACACCATATGATGGAGCTCTTGTTTTAGACTTACATGGCAAACTTCACCGTATAATTGCATGTTCTCAGAGAAGCTCTTTAAATGTTTGCCACAGAAAGCCCTGAAAGCCGCAGGACGCTGTGGTGGGATGGGGTTTCTTGCTCTGAAATTACACATCTGGGTTTAATTTTAGCAGAGCCTCACAGCGCTCCTCCTGTAAAGACGGTGTTGAAGTCCAGCTTCCATCTGTATTATGAGGGGAGCGTTTTTGAGGAGACCTGCACCGTGGTCCCATTCCGGTCCGAAAGCCTCCACAGATGCGCCTACAACCGAAGCGACCCGCTGGTGCTGATCATACACGGCTGGAGGGTGAGAGAAACTCTGAGCAACACAACACAGAAGAACAGAGCTCAGTCAGACCACACCTAACCTACAGAAACCAGCTTCTGTCAGATCTGATGAAGCAGAGCCATAGATAGAGAGCTTTACACAACTAACAGCCATGCAAGGTTTCGTCTGTGTTCACTGACTCAGTTCATGTCAACAAACGTGCAGAGCAGACAGGAATTTCCCTGAGACAGAGGAAACGGGCAAAGGCTTTGTTTTGGCGCATGTTTGTGTGTGAATGACGTCAGCTCTTCCTGCTGCTCTCAGCTGAATGGACTCATGGAGCCGTGGATCTTCAGACTGGCTTCTGCGCTGAAGGTTCGTCTGGGGCAGGTCAACGTGCTCATCAGCGACTGGAGGAAGCTGGCGCTTCAGCCGTATCCAATCGCAGCTAAGAACAGCAGACAGGTGGGGCGGGACGTGGCCATGCTGCTCAAATGGCTAGAGGTAATGAAGGTCTTCAGAGGGAACATTTGCTAAACCAAACCCACTGCGTCCAAAAACCTAAACATTTTTAAGGGTTCACCAAAGTGGACGTCCTCAGAGCTGGGTAAACTTGTATAGTGGTGAATGCAAATGATAACAAATATATTTTTTGTGTTCTCATTTTCTGCAATAGCAAAAGTAGAGAGCCCAGTTAACAATATTATGATCTTAGAACGGTTTGCTAATGTTTCCATTAAGTTATGAAAACTTTCTGAATGTTCTTTGAATGTCCAAAATGTCCAGTGTTTGAAATGTAAAAAAAAAAAAAAAAAACATTTTGGAAATGCGAGCGTTAAGGAAATATTTATCATTGTGCAAACCTTACAGGGTAACACTTTAGAATAAGGTTCCATTAGTTAATGTTAGTTAACTACTTTCGTTAACATGAACTAAGCAAAAACAATCCTTCTACAGCATTTATAAGTCTTAGTTCATGTTAATTTCAACATTTACTAATGCATTATTTAAATCAAAAGTTGTGCTTGTTAACATTAGTTAATGCACTGTGAATTACCATGAACTAACAATGAATAACTGTATTTTCATTAACTAACATTAACAAAGATGAATAAATACAGTAATAAATGTATTATTCATTGTTTGTTCATGTTAATTAATACATTAACAAACATTAACTAATGGAACCTTATTCTAAAGTGTTACCATTTTAAAAAACAGTCCATAAAAAATGTATAATAATGTTTTTTGCATTTTTTTGTGAACCTTTATTTAGAGACCAGATAAATTTGAACAACCTTTCTATTAATGTTACTGGAAGAACGTTTGTTCATAACCTTGAGAGAACCTTCATCAGGAAATGTAATGTCAAAGCTAAAATAACAGTGTAGTGTCCCTAGATTTAGTGTGTCGATAACTGTGGAAGTCATCATCACAGTGTGTGAGAAGAGTGTGTACTGTATGTTCATCACATATTCACATGTCCACACATTCAAATCCTCAGCTTGGCAGGAGTTTTCAAAATAGTTTGTTTTCAGTGACCTGATGCTGCGTGTGGACGAATGGACAAACGGTGTAAAAAAAGCTGCGGTTTTAAAAAATAACCACATTTGTGTGGACAGGGCCTAAGAGTGAACTGTTTGAGTCCACAGCACTTCCTCTCTCGACAGGAAGTGGCGCAGCTCTCCATGAATGATGTCCATCTGATTGGCTACAGTCTGGGAGCACATGTGGCCGGATTCGCAGGAAGTCATTTCAGAGGACTGAGGAAAGTGGGCCGCATTACAGGTGAGATGCAGCCAAACACAAAATCAAACAGCTTCCCATTCATCTCGACGACTGTCACACTTTCTCAGATGTAAGTGAAAGCCGCTGTTCATCTGAGCGCTGATCTCTTTATAATGGCTGACATCACTAGAATGAAGAAGGGAAGATCCTGACATGATTCAGTCTGAAACTTCCTTCAGAGTAACTGTGTTTTCCAGAAAGATGCGCGCGTTCTCCACCAGCGTCTGATGAGCTTTCAGAGATGGAAACTCTGAGAACACCCATGCTGTTCCAGCCAGTGAAAGACCAGTGACGGTGTGTGTGTGTGTGTGTGTGTGACGCAGGTCTGGATCCAGCCGGGCCGCACTTTGAAGGTCAGCCATCATTTGACCGACTGTCTCCGGATGACGCTCAGTTTGTGGACGCCATCCACACCTTCACCGGCTCCAGTCTCATGCCAGGACTGGGAATAAAGCAGAGCGTCGCTCACGTGGACTTCTACCCCAACGGAGGCTCCTTTCAGCCCGGCTGCCAGATGCTGGACATTTACAGCAACGTCTTCCAGTACGGCCTGCAAGGTACGACTCAACCCATGTGACATGATTCATTTGCATTAATTCTGATAATGAACTGGACAGGCCAACCAAACGGGATGTGTTCTTGTGTTTTCGATTAATTACACGAAACGTCTCAGAATGTGTTTTAAAAAGATGAATCAGAATCAAAAACAGCTGAATCAGGAATTCTAGATGACAGAAGCTTATAGCACACAGCACATTATACATTAACTGAATATAAACTAAATGTGAACTATTATTATATATTAACTTGAACTATGTCAAACAAACAAACATTTCCATTACTTGAAATGTAAATATTAAATATTAACTGAAATAAAATAAAATAAATGTATTTTAAGGTAGCTTGTAAGGCAACATCATCTAGTTTAACTTGATATTCTTAACTAACTAAAACTAAAATTAAAAATGTGAAGAAAAAACTATATAGACATTCTTGGTTTTCACATACAAATGACAAAAACCAACAAAATTACTAAACTGTAACTGAAATTAACAAGAAAATATATCATAAATAATATATAAAATAATATACAGTATAAAATATATATAAAAAACTGTATAAAAATATCACTGCAAAAATGGTTTTCTTCCTCAGTATTTTTCCCCCAGTACAAATATCTACATATTCTTGAATCAAGATACATTTGCTTACACTAGCAAATTATTATTATTATTATTATTATTTGAATTTAAGCAAAAACATAATTTTGATACATTTTTCGGGAAATAAAACTCTAACCAAGTAAATATATCTTGATTCAAGAATATTTAGGTATTTGTACTGGAAAAGCACTCCCACAAAAACATGTCAAACTCAGATCGAATGCATCTGTTTAGTGCATATTTACATGAACCCAGGGATTAAAAACAGGACAGACAGAGCGCAAGAGCCATCATACTAAACACAGCAGTGCTTCACCTGCTACTTCACCGGGCAGTGAACAGTCATTTACACAAAGACACTCATTATAGGTGTTCCCAAGACCATTAGATGTGCCCATGAGCGCGCTCTCAATCTCTTCACCGACTCCCTCATCAACACCAGCCAGCCAATAATAGGCTTCCGTTGCCGTGATGACAGCACCTTCAACAAAGGCCTGTGTCTGGACTGCAAACAGATGCGCTGCAACACACTGGGCTTCGACGTGCGGCGTGAGCATTTGGGGAGGAGCGCTGAAGGCCTGTACCTCAGGACCGGCTCATTGGCGCCCTACAGAGGTCAGTGAGTGTGAGTGAGTCCAGACGGCTGTTCCCTCTTCTCTTTATATAGCACCTCCTCACTCTCTCCTCAGTGTTTCACTACCAGATCAAAGTCCTGCTGAAGAACCTGATCCAGCCCGTCGAGGCCTCGCTGTCCCTCTTACTCAAGGGGACCGGAGGAGAGAGCCCACAACTACCCATAATCCTGTGAGTCCCAGCAAACACAGCCGTACATGAGCGAGCCCGCAGATTACTGCTCATTCACCAAAAAAACCCACAGAGAGATGATTAAAGTGATATCTATCTATCAACAGATAATATCTATCTATATACAGTAGGTGGCCAACCAGAATGAGCTTTTAACCGCTGTGAGTGCCGCCGCGTCTACAAAGTGCGTTTGCAGCTTTTGACCGCTGAGTGGCGTTATCAAACAAGCACATCACAGCACTTTTTCGCAAATATCCTTCAGCTTTGCCTCAACAATGTGTCACATTTGACGGCTGCAGTCGGGGAAATGAAAGGAAAACATGTAGTTAAAATATTTAATATTCACAGATGAAAATTTAGTAGCCTACTTATGAATTCAAGCAGGATAAACATCAAGCCTATGAGCCTGTGCTTATATTTTCTCTTAGCTACACAGTATTACACCAAATTATAGATTTGAAACCGTGACGAGTGGGGCGGGGCGAGAGCCGTGGGAACGGAGCGAGGCCGATGGAGTGATCGGAGATGAGCGACACCTGCTCGACCCACCGGTCTCCCACGGAGGAGATGGAGGGATATAAAACAGGAGTCAAGTCAAGTCACCTGTATTTATATAGCGCTTTAAACAAAATACATTGCATCAAAGCACTGAACAACATTCATTAGGAAAACAGTGTGTCAATAATGCAAAATGATAGTTAAAGACAGTTCATCATTGAATTCAGTGATGTCATCTCTGTTCAGTTTAAATAGTGTCTGTGCATTTATTTGCAATCAAGTCAACGATATCACTCTAGATGAAGTGACCCCAACTAAGCAAGCCAGAGGCGACAGCAGCAAGGAACCGAAACTCCATCGGTGACAGAATGGAGAAAAAAACCTTGGGAGAAACCAGGCTCAGTTGGGGTCAGTTCTCCTCTGACCAGATTAAACCAGTAGTTCAATTCCAGGCTGCAGCAAAGTCAGATTGTGCAGAAGAATCATCTGTTTCCTGTGGTCTTGTCCTGGTGCTCCTCTGAGACAAGGTCTTTACAGGGGATCTGTATCTGGGGCTCTAGTTGTCCTGGTCTCCGCTGTCTTTCAGGGCAGTAGAGGTCCTTTCTAGGTGCTGATCCACCATCTGGTCTGGATACGTACTGGATCTGGTGGCTACGGTGACCTCGGAATAAGACAGAAACAGACAAATTTTAGCGTAGATGCCATTCTTCTAATGATGTAGAAAGTACGGTGTTATGTGAAGTGTTTCCGGTTCCGGTTTACCTAATTACAGTTTTTTTCAGTCGCTAACAAGCATTTGTCCAAGCAGTTGTCACATTTTCAAAACTCTAAACACAACTGGCACAGCATCTGTCTATTGTGGCCATACCATTCACACATTTCATGTCGTTTTCACACAATATGGAGTCATTGAACACATTTCCACAATGCTTACATTTTCTGAACAGACAAGCTATACCTCCCAACAAAATTATGGATCGTTTTTGTAGTATTTACAAATGTTAACACACAACATCCCACAATAGCAAAAACAATGTTCCAAACCTTAGATACAGTATAAAAACCTCTGCTTCTGCGATGATATCAGTTCAAAAACTATTTATCTTAGCTGATTTATGTTGTGTAAATTGGGCCAACCACAACTGATTCCAATCTGGCTTAGACTCAATGGCAGGGGTTATTTTTTTTCTATTACATTGACACTTATACAATAAAAGGAGTGATGTTTTTGGAAACAGAAAAAGAAAAAGACAAACACTGTGTGAGAGGAGCAGGAGCAGTGAGAGGAGCAGGAGCAGTGAGAGGAGCAGGAGCAGTGAGAGGAGCAGTGAGAGGAGCAGGAGCAGTGAGAGGAGCAGTGAGAGGTGCAGTGAGATGAGCAGGAGCAGTGAGAGGAGCAGTGAGAGGAGCAGGAGCAGTGAGAGGAGCAGGAGCAGTGAGAGGAGCAGTGAGAGGAGCAGGAGCAGTGAGAGGAGCAGGAGCAGTGAGAGGAGCAGGAGCAGTGAGAGGAGCAGTGAGAGGTGCAGTGAGATGAGCAGGAGCAGTGAGAGGAGCAGTGAGAGGTGCAGTGAGATGAGCAGGAGCAGTGAGAGGAGCAGTGAGAGGAGCAGGAGCAGTGAGAGGAGCAGGAGCAGTGAGAGGAGCAGGAGCAGTGAGAGGAGCAGTGAGAGGTGCAGTGAGATGAGCAGGAGCAGTGAGAGGAGCAGTGAGAGGTGCAGTGAGATGAGCAGGAGCAGTGAGAGGAGCAGTGAGAGGAGCAGGAGCAGTGAGAGGAGCAGGAGCAGTGAGAGGAGCAGTGAGAGGAGCAGTGAGAGGAGCAGTGAGAGGAGCAGTGAGAGGAGCAGGAGCAGTGAGAGGAGCAGTGAGAGAAGCAGGAGCAGTGAGAGGAGCAGGAGCAGTGAGAGGAGCAGTGAGAGGAGCAGGAGCAGTGAGAGGAGCAGTGAGAGGAGCAGGAGCAGTGAGAGGAGCAGTGAGAGATGCAGTGAGAGGAGCAGGAGCAGTGAGAGGAGCAGTGAGAGGAGCAGGAGCAGTGAGAGGAGCAGTGAGAGGAGCAGGAGCAGTGAGAGGAGCAGTGAGAGGAGCAGGAGCAGTGAGAGGAGCAGTGAGAGGAGCAGTGAGAGGAGCAGGAGCAGTGAGAGGAGCAGTGAGAGGAGCAGGAGCAGTGAGAGGAGCAGTGAGAGGAGCAGTGAGAGGAGCAGGAGCAGTGAGAGGTGCAGTGAGAGGAGCAGGAAGAGGAGAAGGAGCAGTGAGAGATGCAGTGAGAGGAGCAGGAGCAGTGAGAGGAGCAGTGAGAGAAGCAGGAGCAGTGAGAGGAGCAGGAGCAGTGAGAGGAGCAGTGAGAGGAGCAGGAGCAGTGAGAGGAGCAGTGAGAGGAGCAGGAAGAGGAGAAGGAGCAGTGAGAGATGCAGTGAGAGGAGCAGGAGCAGTGAGAGGAGCAGTGAGAGAAGCAGGAGCAGTGAGAGGAGCAGGAGCAGTGAGAGGAGCAGTGAGAGGAGCAGGAGCAGTGAGAGGAGCAGTGAGAGGAGCAGGAAGAGGAGGAGGAACAGTGAGAGGAGCAGGAGCAGTGAGAGATGCAGTGAGAGGAGCAGGAGCAGTGAGAGATGCAGTGAGAGGAGCAGGAAGAGGAGGAGGAACAGTGAGAGGAGCAGGAGCAGTGAGAGATGCAGTGAGAGGAGCAGGAGCAGTGAGAGATGCAGTGAGAGGAGCAGGAGCAGTGAGAGGAGCAGTGAGAGGAGCAGGAGCAGTGAGAGGAGCAGGAGCAGTGAGAGGAGCAGGAGCAGTGAGAGATGCAGTGAGAGGAGCAGGAGCAGTGAGAGGAGCAGTGAGAGAAGCAGGAGCAGTGAGAGGAGCAGTGAGAGGAGCAGGAGCAGTGAGAGGAGCAGTGAGAGGAGCAGTGAGAGGAGCAGGAGCAGTGAGAGATGCAGTGAGAGGAGCAGGAGCAGTGAGAGATGCAGTGAGGGGAGCAGGAGCAGTGGGGGGGAGCAGTGAGAGGAGCAGGAGCAGTGAGAGGAGCAGTGAGAGATGCAGTGAGAGGAGTAGTGAGAGGAGCAGTGAGAGGAGCAGGAGCATTGAGAGGTGCAGTGAGAGATTGTTTTTATTTTACCCCCCCCCCCCCCTCTTTTTTTATCTGGGCTTTTTGCTGTTGTTGTTTTTTGTTCTGAATGCTCTTTTGTGTTTCATGGATATTTTGTCCACTGTAAGCAATACTGGCAAACCTTTTCTGTTCTATCATACCGTGTTTCTACTGTACCTCCTGCAGTAAACAGTAAAGGAAAAAAATAGCTTTTTACTGGAATGCTTTTGAATGTGAACATAACTGTACATTTGGACATACAGTTCCTAACCAAGAAATTTAGTGTAAAACAGTGAATTGCATGTTTTGCATGCAAATACCTGTAAAACTGAGACTGAAAAGTCTATGCAGTTTTTGTAATGTCAACAATAGCCAGTATTTTGAAACCTGATGTACTTTGATTGACTGCATGTACCTTGTGAGGTGAAAACAAGTGTTATTCTTTGACAGAATAATTTAATTTTGAGTCAGATTTCCAGTGTTTTGGTAAAGTTGGTGTGTGCAGAGAAAGATGTGTTCTATTTTGAAATGAAGATTTAGTATATATTTAACAAAATGTGTTTTTGAGAAGAAAATTATCCATTTGGCCAATTGTGTTTTGTAGGTGTGAGTCTGTGTTAAGAGTTTAGAAAAAGTATCTGAAGAATGGTTAAGCGCTTGTTAGCGATTGAAAAAAACTGTAATGCAGCCTAAAAATCCTTTAACAGATTTGGATATTAAAAGCATATTAGTATGTTATTTGTATGCCAGGTTAAAGAGATGGGTCTTTAATCTAGATTTAAACTGCAAGAGTGTGTCTGCCTCCCGAACAATGTTAGGTAGGTTATTCCAGAGTTTAGGCGCCAAATAGGAAAAGGATCTGCCGCCCGCAGTTGATTTTGATATTCTAGGTATTATCAAATTGCCTGAGTTTTGAGAACGTAGCGGACGTAGAGGAGTATAATGTAAAAGGAGCTCATTCAAATACTGAGGTGCTAAACCGTTCAGGGCTTTATAAGTAATAAGCAATATTTTAAAATCTATACTATGTTTGATAGGGAGCCAGTGCAGTGTGGACAGGACCGGGCTAATATGGTCATACTTCCTGGTTCTAGTAAGAACTCTTGCTGCTGCATTTTGGTGTTGTAGTAGTGTGAATAATCATGAAGCTCTCACTGTCTGCAGGCATCAGGAGAGTGGTGGTCTGAAGTCCTTCACGTCTCTGCTGGTGGTATCGTCTGACCTGGGTCAGCTCAGCTCCGTGCGGCTGGTCTGGAAGGATGAACTGGTCTGGTCCAGCTGGATGAGGCGCGTCAGGAACATCATGAGCTGGAATGGCTCTGATCAGGACGTGGAGCTCAGCGTGTGGAGGATCCTTATCAAATCAGGAGAGAAGCAGGAGACGTGAGTTTCCACACAACACTGTCTCAGAAAGACCATCTGAATATTCTGTTGCCTTATTACATTTCCCGAATCACGTTTAAAGGATTAGTTCACCCAAAAATGAAAATTAAGCCTTAAATTACTCACCCTGAAGTCATCCTAGGTATGACTTCTTCTTTTAGATGAATCAATTCAGAGTTATATAAAAATTTGTCTTTGATCTTTCAAGCTGTTTGATGACACTTGATGACGGGTCTTGCACTGCATCAGCCCAAGAGAATTTTTATAAAAAGGGCATCCTTTAAAAAAGTGTCTCACGTGGTTCAGGGAGGTGAACAAAGTCCTCCTGTAGCGAATCAATGCATTTTAGTAAGAAAAATATCCATATTCAAACATAATAATCACTTTAATCAAGCTTGGGCTCACTGTTATACACAGAAGCAGTTGTTCGAGCATGATGTATGGAGGTCCTGTGAAAACCAACGTTTGTTAAATCCTTGTTTTGTACTTTTAAAACGTGACCCGTGTTTATTTCAGATCTCTGTGCTGTGTTTACGCGTACGTCATTTCTGAGCGGCGCATTCGCAGCGCTGACCTCATACGTCATCAGCCCAGAACTACATCGTTTACAACAGTGAGAGCAAGCTAGATACAAGTGATTATTACCTTTTACATTTGGAAATTATTCTTACAAAACTGCATCAGTGCATTACAGGAGGCCTTTGTTCACCCCCTGGAGCCGTGTGAGACTTTTCTTTTAATGGATGCACTTTTTATTAAACTTCTTTTGGACTCATGCATGCAACATTTTAATCAAGACTGACAAAAACAAGCAACTTTTGCTGTCAAAATGAAGTGAGTTTGATTAAAACAAGAACAAATACCTCCCAGCGGAGTCAGAGAAATCAACTTTATTCAAAACAAAACAAGTTTTCATCCTCAACTGGTAAATATTTGTTCTTGCTTTAATCAAACATGTTGTTCATTGTTTCAAGACTTTATAATTTCATTTAGCACCTTCAGTAAATGTATCTTGGTTTGAGGATATTCATAGATATTTGTATTGAAGAACACAAATGTTAAAGGGGTCATATGATACGATTTCAAGCTTCCCTTTCTCTTTGGAGTGTTACAAGCTCTTGGTGCAAAGACAAGATCTGTAAAGTTTCAAAGATTAAAGTCTCAAACCCAAAGAGATATTCTTTATTAAAGTTAAGACCCGTCCACGCTCCCCAAAAACACATCACTCTAACACGTCTACATCACTGTGTGGATCACTGTGTAACACCGCACCAATGTATAAGAACGGAAAGAAGGTGTAACTTGTAGCTGCCGCCATGTTGTATAGACGCGGTGCGTCTGAGAGGGAAACTATGTTGTTTGGTCTCCCAAAAGAGGAAGAGATCTGCTTTGTCAGGCCTGGAGCAGATCTGTGCCGGTCACGGAGCAACATCAGGCTGTGGATCGCTGGATCAGCGTTCACCGGAGGAAGCGGCGTCATCACATGTGATAGCCTCAAGCCCCACGGACGCTCGCTGAATCTGTGTGTGATGCTGTTTCACTGAGAGGGAAACTACTACTGAAGAGGACACCACTAGAAATCATGTTTAGATCACGTTTATAATAGGTTTTATGTTTGGGTTTCTTCGCTCCGGCTGGACAAGGCATCACAGTATGTTAAGAGCCCTAATACATTTCAGTCACGCTTGAGGTGTTCAGCCAATCACAACGCACTGGACAGCCAGCCAATCAGAGCACACCTCACTCTTCAGAGCAGTGTAAAATCGACCTGTTTGAGAAGGCAGGGCATAGAGGAGAAACGATAATGTACATTATATGGAAAAGGTTTTTTTTCACCTTAAACTGCATAAACACATTTCATGACACCAAATAATGTTCTTTCCAGCATCATCACATGACCCCTTTAACACATTCTGAAAGGCACACATTTAGTGCGGAGACATTATGAACCGCTGCCAGATGTTCAGACTCTAAACGAGAAGCTGCTCTCAGATGAGAAGGGATTCGACGACACAGCAGTGCTCGCAAGATTTCAGAGTTACAATAAATACAACAGCAAACCTGTGTCAGTATCATTCAAATTCTATTAGAGTTCTAGATTTTCTTTTCCAATGTAAGGGTTAGTTATTTGAGCACATTATTGAACTAGATGGAATAAAGAATAAAGGTTTGAATGGATGTAGTTTCAGTGGACTGTGAGACTGCGTCTAACAGGAGTCACAGCGTGTTAAGGTAGTTCTGATGAAGACTGTTCCCCAGGTGCTGGTTCTGTGGCGTCTCTGGTGAAGCGTCTCGTCTCAGGATCTCGGAGGAGCAGGAGTTCACTCGCTGTCCGGACACACACAGCAGCGCTTCAACCCAGTCGGTTTATTAATGCACTTACAGTACATCTCTCTGCACAAAACCTGATGAAATCTCACATAAAAATCTTCAAACTGAACAAAAATGTAGGTACTGTATAAAACACAGTGAACATTAACAGACAGCCGTATTAAACTTTTTTTTTTAATCAGTTTTTTTCATTCGTTTCTCAATTTTAGTGTTTGGCCTATTTTCACCTACAACATCTGGACTCAATTAAGAGGTTTTTTCAGTGCACTTTTCCTCTATGAAGTTTCACCAAGACTAAGTAAAAATGAAATAAAGTTGAAAAACAGGCAAATATTGAGATCTCCCCCAGTCCACCGAACCGGTTTCTTCCTCGCTGCGGTCGGCCTGGACTCCACAAACACAAACACAAAAGTACAGTATCAAAATGTAGCTTCAAATCGAGCAGAAATCCTCCAGTTACTGTACAGAGTTCACATGAGAGGAAGTGGACAGTCAGACGATGATGATGATGATGATGAAGATGTGTTTCTGTCAGTCTGTAAACTAAACATGTTAATGTGACCGTTAGTACCGTAAGAATCCTCTTCACTGGGAGACGAATGCTTTCCCATGATGCTCAGCTACATCAGTCTTCTCAAACGATCGTTTATAAAGGTTTCTCCGTGAGCGTCTTGCTGTAATACACATTAAACTCAAGTTTGCGCTGCTCTTCATGCACACGTTCCTCATTGGTGGATTGTGGTGAATGTGAGTGTATGGCAAGCCACTTTAACATTTAATCCTGAAAACAGACTAGCATTCACTTTCATACAACTAGTGCTTATCTTTAGCTAGCAGTACCTTTTTAAAAGATAAGAGTACCCAGTAATTCCTATTCCAAGTGTTTCTGGTAAGATTTTTCATTTTACTTTAAAGATTTTCCATTGATTTTCAATGTCATTTTGACTAGTAATAACCCCCCAAAACAAACAATAAATAAAAACAGGTTTCACTACTAAAATAAGAATTGTGACTAGTAACAAAAACAAAAGACACTATTGTCTAAAAATGAAGTCCCTAAAACTAGTGCCTAACGAACAACTACAGGTGTTTCATAAAGATATACTAGTATCTAATAAAAGTGATCGTATTTAATAAACTAGTACTAATTTATAATTGAGTGTTTCTAATTGTACTTTTTGAAAACATACTCGTCACTACTGGAATTATTACTAGTCAAAGATGAACAGTATCTGAATAACACATCCCATGGAATATCCCTACTACAATAGAACAGTTACTAATCTCTATTGAAATAAGTACTAATATCATTAAAAAGTTACAAGTACCAAAATAATGAGACCTAGTACCTAAAGAATAAGCACTAGTTATCTCAATAATGAGCACAAGTATCTGAAGAAGTTTAAGTATTAAATGTTGAAAGGCTTGCCATAGAGGTGTGGAGTTATATACAAACAAACACGAACACACAATGAATCATGTAAACGGCGGACTGACGCTGAGCCGCCTCCTTCATTAGTGTTTTTGAGTCCTGAGTGTTGCCAAAAAAACAACTGTAAATCTCTTATTGACAGTAGAAGAAATAATCTTTTCTCACATATAATACAGCTAATATCGTTTCACTATACAGCCACGACCCTGCGGAAAAGGGAAGGCGTAACATTTCTGCTCTTACAAAATAAAAGTCCTTTTCCGTGCATGTGGAGACAGCTGGGCCGGAGCTTCGCACGAATCCTTAAAAAGATGTTTCATATCAAACCACAAGTCTTGAAGGACAACAGAAGATGCTCTATCTACAAATACCCCGGTAAACCTTGGCACTCGAGGGTAAAAAAACCAACAGAAATAATGAAAGACGACAGAGTGAAGGGCAGAGTGGGGTTGGTGTTCTCATCCAGTCTGAGGAAGCATTATGGACTCCGCACACATTCCTGTAAACCGCTCCAGTGACTGGGACCGAACGAAACGCTCTGGAGCTGACAGAGGAGGGTGTGGAGGGTGGGGCTCTCAGCGTCTCATCTGACCCATCTGGTAGTTGTCGCGGGGCTGCCGGTGGCGCTGGGGCTGGGGCTGGCGCTGGGCCTGGCGTGGAGCCGCTCGCTGGTTCTGGTGAGCGTGAGCGTGCTGGTTCTGGTTGTGGTGCTGCTGCTGCTGCTGACTGGCTTGTTGAGCTCGTCGTCTCTTCAGCGTACCTTCACAAGACAGAGAGCATTAGCATCACACAGAAACACATGGCTTTCACGCTCACCACACTCAAACTTTCATACAATTCCTTAAAATCCTGAGTCCTGGAACCATGGACAAACATCCAACAAAATAAGGGGGCATAACATTTTAAAATGTTCGTTTAATTTTGACCAGTCAAAGTATTTTATCCACTGAAACTGACTCTCTGAATGAGATTATAATAATAATATTCCCAGGGGTATAAATAATTATATACGTATTACAGAAACATACTTCTATTATAATAAACTAAAGTGTTAAAAAAATAGACATGAAAAACAACACAAAAATCAGAGGCATAACAAAATAGTTTGACTATAGTCAAAAGTAAATAAAAAATGTTATTAAGTGAAGTTTCATAAATTTCAGGAGGAGCATGCACAGATAATTAACACGCCCAGTTCATCATTATTGATCACACAGTTCACCAATCAGTTCAAGAGAAAACGCCTATAAATAAAAAATACATAAATAATAAACGCCTATAAAGAAGTCCTTCCTTCGTTATCTCTCGACTTGACACATCCAGTCGCCGCAGCATGTCTGAGATCGACTCATCCTCAGAGGACGACACCGGCTGTAGATGCATGCAGAGCTGCGGAGAAGTTCGGGACACCAACGCTCCACAAGACACTTCTGAGTCCGCGGCTGCACTGCGGGGTGGCTGGTCTTCCCACATTAATACCTCCAGATGCAGGGATCACCCCCAGTCCCTCGCCCCTACCCATGGCCCCCAGCCCCGCCATCCTGCTCTACAGCGAGGCCTCCTCAGCTAGCAGCAAAAGCCCTGACGTCCACCATTCCCTCCCTTTCCTCTAATGTGTTTCCCGCCCCCGGAGCTGACCAAAGCATAAGGCCACCTCCGCTAATGGCACAGATTCCGGCACCCGTTATTCCGCTTCTCTTTCCTGCTCTCTTCCCGTCTAGCTCCAGCAACCGTTCTAAGAGCGAGGTTCCATCAGCTACTAACCCCCCCGCTCCCTCCATCTCTCATGCCTGTTCTCAGTTAAGCTCCTACCCATGTGACTAAACGCCCCCGCCTTAGATCCTACACCCATCTCCAGTAACATTCGGAACCAAATTCTCTCAGGTGCAGACATAGATCTTTTTTCCCTCCTGTCTCTTATTTCGCCTGCGTCCTCCGACCGCCAAATTGACTGTGGCGTGTTTTCAGTCACTTTAAAAAACACTGCACATATTCTGTCCCGTATTCTATCAATTCCCGAATTCCCCATCTCTTTCAATCGCTACACCAAAGTAATCTGTTCCTCTTTTTCACAAAGGAGATGCGAGCTCAGCGACTATGTCACAATTATCCCCGAGCTCGTGCTATCATAAGGGAGTTGCCATTTCTACACCTACCATAAACTATTCTCTGCAAAATGTGCCATCCGAGTGTCCCAGAGGAATCAGTGTCCTTGTTGGGGGGCTTTGGACTCTGAACTTCACAAAAACGCTATTTTTAGTCTGCAGTAACATCACATGCGCAGTATGACGATTTATCGCACACTCCACAACGTGCTCCTTTCTCAACCCATCCATTCCTCCCTGTGCCAAACCATCCCAGCCCAAGTCCACCAGCTACATACCAAATTTCCCAAACAATTGTTCCCTCTCCAATTCCACCAACCGCCGCCCCCATCTTTCTCTGGCAGGCAACTCTGCATCAGCTTCAATGCCGGCAGAAGCTCAACTCAACGCTGCCGATTCATGCATATTTTGCAACTATTGCGGCGGCGCTCACGCCCACTTGATTTGCCTCGTACAAAAATAAAATATCAATAAAAATGAAAAACAATACTTATCAACTCCTGTAAATATTTCTTGTTTATCTTCCAATTTGCTCCATCACCCCAACCCAGATTTTTCTAACTATCTACTGTCGGGTCTCTCACACGATTTTCATCCCGGGGTCGAAAGCCTCCCCTCCCAAAGCCTCATATGCCCCAGCCTTCAGTCCGCTCTCACTGAACCCGAAACAGTTGACCTGTTAATTAAGAAAGAAATAGATGCTAATTTCATGATCGGCCCTTTTTCCGTTCTGGTAAAAAACGCCTCATAATCGATCACAATTCCCTGTCCCGAGCATTAACAGCCTCATCCCGCTCGAGGAATTTTCTCTTCACTACTACGACATCGACCAAGCCATCACTATGATCTAAGACACAGGTTGCGGCGCTTAGATAGCCAAAGTATACATCACCTCTGCGTTTAAAGTGATGCCCACCCACAAATTTTTGCCACTTATTCGGTGTCTGCTGGTGAAAAAAAGAAGTATTTTTCCATTTGCCTCACGTTAGGCTGCAGAAGCAGCCCAAAGATTTTCGACATGTTGTCAGAAAATCACGTCTCCCTTCATTATCTTCTAATGTGACCACGCCCCCGCGCTGAACGCTCTATTCAGATTCACAACGCAGAGAGACTGTTCTTCAAGTTCTTTTTTTATTTTACTTTTTGCTTCGTCATGAGAGGAATAAGACATAATTCACCCCGAAAAGAGGTGATGTGGTTGAGGATTTGAGATTTGGATTTCCTCAGAAAAAAAAAAGGATGAAGTGTTTATTCAGCAGAGATCATAAACATGAGTAAGTCTCTTTTTATTTATTTATATACTTGTATTAGTTTTCACATAACGTGTAAACATTTTACTAATTAGACTTTTTCCAAAGGCTTTTTTCCAAACTATAATTCCCGACTAAATGTATAATCAAGTGAAACATTATGAAGTTTCAATAACAATATACAATACTATACCATTCAAAAGCTTGATGTAAATAATGTAAATGTAACAAATAAATATAACTGTAACAAATGTAACGCAATGCTGTTCTTTCAATTTATTCCCCCTAATAAACCTGTACATTCCCGTGTATCTTAATATTTAAGTCTACAGTTTACTTTCATGCGTTCTAGATTTAATTAATTTGTATATTTTATTATTACATTTGTATTGTTTACTTTTATTTCATTCCTTCATAGCTATATTTATGTATATTTTCATCTGTGTTGTATTCTTTAATAATTGCACTGTCCATGGAGCGGACCTGACTCATTTCACTGCTGGTTATATATGCTATATATAATTGTGTATGTGACGAATAAAAATCTTGAATCTTGAGCTGAGATCTCATGACAGAACACAGACCAGCCGAAACGACACTGTCATTAGATGCTAAACTCCAGCTTATTAGTGTTTACAGATCATCAGCTACAGTGCTTTCACAATGAGGAGTGAACGTGCACATGGTTTCCAGATTGCTAAAAATAAGCAAACAGCGGTCAGAAAATTTATCTTTGTAACAGTGAAGCTCTGTATTTTGTATTTGTATGTATTTGTATTTATTTACTCTGATTCAGGGATTTAAACTCTTGTTATCTGGCAACTGCTCTCATGAAAGCTCTCATAGTAGAAGTGTGTAGAGCAGTCCACAGTTACATGTTCAGCACGTTCTTTTGGGAAAGTATGCTTGGTTTTGAAATATTCGATATTCCCTATATATTAAAAATTTTCATCGTCGTTAAAATTATTCTGATATTATCACATATATTCGACATATGGCTCTGCCCTAGTCTCAATACTGACGTGCATGAAAACAGATCTTTCTGACACAGCGGGGAGGTGTCTTACCTGGCAGTGGTTTGGGAGGAGGAAGTTTGGGGTTGCTGCTGGGTGTGTGAACACTGCAGATCTTAATGAATCCAGCCATTAGCATGATGAGAGCTATTCCCATGAGCAGAACTGCCCACCAGTGAGCCTGTGACACAAACACAGAATGAACACAAGTGAAGAGAGATAAACAGATTCAGCACACGCTCGGAGAGACACACACACACCGATTCAGCAGCCGCTCGGAGAGACAGACACTCGCCGATTCAGCAGACGCTCGGAGAGACAGACACGCGCCGATTCAGCAGACACTCGGAGAGACACACACACACACACCCTGATTCAGCAGCCGCTCGGAGAGACACACACGCACCGATTCAGCAGCTGCTCGGAGAGACACACGCACACACACATACACACCCCGATTCAGCAGCCGCTCAGAGAGACAAACAGGCACCGATTCAGCAGCCGCTCGGAGAGACAAACATGCGCCGATTCAGCAGCCGCTCGGAGAGAGACACATGCACCGATTCAGCAGATGCTCAGAGAGACACAAACGCACCGATTCAGCAGCCGCTCGGAGAGACACACGCACACACACCGATTCAGCAGCCGCTCGGAGAGACAAACAGGCACCGATTCAGCAGCCGCTCGGAGAGACAAACGCGCCGATTCAGCAGCCGCTCGGAGAGACACACACGCACCGATTCAGCAGCCGCTCGGAGAGACACAGGCACACACACACACACACCCCGATTCAGCAGCCGCTCGGAGAGACACACACGCACCGATTCAGCAGCCGCTCCGAGAGACACACGCACACACACATACACACACACCCCGATTCAGCAGCCGCTCGGAGAGACAAACAGGCACCGATTCAGCAGCCGCTCGGAGAGACACACATGCACCGATTCAGCAGCCGCTCGGAGAGACACACATGCACCGATTCAGCAGATGCTCGGAGAGACACACACGCACCGATTCAGCAGCCGCTCGGAGAGACACACGCACACACACCGATTCAGCAGCCGCTCGGAGAGACAAACAGGCACCGATTCAGCTGCCGCTCAGAGAGACACACGCACACACACCGATTCAACAGCCGCTCGGAGAGACAAACAGGCACCGATTCAGCAGCCGCTCGGAGAGACACACACACACACACCAATTCAGCAGACGCTCTGAGAGACACACACACACAGATTCAGCAGACGCTCGAAGAGACACACACGCGCTGATTCAGCAGCCGATCGGAGAGACAAACACGCGCCGATTCAGCAGCCGCTCGGAGAGACACACACACACCGATTCAGCAGCCGCTCGGAGAGACACAGACGCGCCGATTCAGCAGCCGCTCGGAGAGACACACATGCACCGATTCAGCAGATGCTCGGAGAGACACACATGCACCGATTCAGCAGCCGCTCGGAGAGACACACGCACACACACCGATTCAGCAGCCGCTCGGAGAGACACACATGCACCGATTCAGCAGACGCTCGAAGAGACAGACATGCACCGATTCAGCAGCCGCTCGGAGAGACACACATGCACCGATTCAGCAGATGCTCGGAGAGACACACATGCACCGATTCAGCAGCCGCTCGGAGAGACACACGCACACACACCGATTCAGCAGACGCTCGGAGAGACACACACGCGCTGATTCAGCAGCCGATCGAAGAGACAAACATGCACCGATTCAGCAGCCGCTCGGAGAGACACACATGCACCGATTTAGCAGATGCTCGGAGAGACAGACATGCACCGATTCAGCAGACACTCGAAGAGACAGACATGCACCGATTCAGCAGACGCTCGGAGAGATAGACATGCACCGATTCAGCAGACGCTCGGAGAGACAGACATGCACCGATTCAGCAGCCACTCGGAGAGACAGACACACACCGATTCAGCAGCCGCTCGGGGAGACACACGCACACACTGATTCAGCAGCCGCTCGGAGAGAGACACACACCGATTCAGCAGCAGCTCAGAGACACACACACACCGATTCAGCAGCCGCTCGGAGAGACACACACACACACACACTGATTCAGCAGCCACTCGGAGAGACAGACAATCACCGATTCAGCAGCCGCTCGGAGAGACAGACACGCACCGATTCAGTAGCCGCTCGGAGAGACAAACACACACACACACACTGATTCAGCAGCCGCTCGGAGAGACAAACACACACACACTGATTCAGCAGCCGCTCGGAGAGACACATGCACCGATTCAGTAGCCGCTCGGAGAGACAAAAACACACACCGATTCAGCAGCTGCTCGGAGAGACAAACACACACACACACACCGATTCAGTAGCCGCCCGGAGAGACAAACACACACACACCGATTCAGTAGCCGCCCGGAGAGACAAACACACACCGATTCAGTAGTCGCCCGGAGAGACACACACACCGATTCAGCAGCCGCTTGGAGAGACACACAAGCGCCGATTCAGCAGCCGCTCGGAGAGACACACAAGCGCCGATTCAGCAGCCGCTCGGAGAGACAAACACGCACCGATTCAGCAGCCGCTCGGAGAGACACACACGCGCCAATTCAGCAGCCGCTCGGAGAGACAAACATGTGCCGATTCAGCAGCCGCTCGGAGAGACACACAAGCGCCGATTCAGCAGCCGCTCGGAGAGACAAACACGCACCGATTCAGCAGCCGCTCGGAGAGACACACAAGCGCCGATTCAGCAGCCGCTCGGAGAGACAAACATGCGCCGATTCAGCCACTGAATCACACAGTTTCGATACACACAAGCATTGACAATCTAAAATGGGACACTTACCACGATCCATTCGGCAATGTTCTCATACAGCTCTGGGTTGAAGATGGCCTTCTTCAGGCGCGCCAGAGGACCATCAGCGTCCACCAGACGACACTTCATGAAGACGTCGCAGTAGCCCTTGAAGTCGTTGCACGGCGAGCCGGCCTGAAGAGTGGTGACCTTCTTGTTGAAGAAGCGAGCGAGACGTTCAGAGCCTGTACTGCTGCAGGTGCTGGGGTTCACTGCAGAAGAGAGAGAGAACTCATTTTACACATCTATTCTTGTTTTGTGTATTATATAATTGTTTATTCCTTATTCATGTAATGGACTGTGCAAGTCATGCCAATGAAGCTTATTTGAATTGAAGTGAATTGAAAGAGAGATTCTTTAGTTATCCTCTTCAGTGGCTATCAGTTAATTGCTAAAGGTGATCGAATTACACACAGTGTAGAAAAACTAAAATCACTGTTGATATCCCACAATTACATGTTTCCAGATGTTTAATTGTGGAATAAATTACAGACATGGCCTCAAACATGAAGCTATCAGCTTTAGATAATTGATAAAACCCGATTTATCATAGTGGAATCCAGTGAAAGATAAACTTCACTATTGTTTTTAATGATGTTTTAATGATGTTTTAATTATTTTTAAACACCAACTGATATTAAATATATGAAATCTAAATTAACTTTTAAATAAATACACATGTAAATCATGATTTAAAGACAAGTGTCAAATCAGCATTTTCTGATTGAAAATATTGAAGTGTGTGGAGTAGGGGAGTAATAACCCTCTTTAATTTAGGCACAGTAATTTAATTAGCTAGCTGGTGTTTATTACACAGCTCTCTATGTGTGGTTCTGATTGTTCAATCACAGCCTTTAGTAATCCGATATAGTCACTAATCAAACAATCTTGTTTCATACAAATATAATGTGTGCCATCTAAATAAAATTATTTAGTTACTGCACTGAAAAAAGATAAATCAGTGAAGGACTAAAATTACAGTGCATATTATTCTCCAAATAGTTCTGTGTGTGAATAATGACCAAACAAAAATCAACTTGATTAAAAATCAGTGCTTTCATATTTACAGATAACACAGGAACTAGAATTTGGAGCATGATCTTCATTAATCTGATGTGTACATTTGGTCCTTCTCATATTTCTACATTTTTATTAGTCACCATAACTGATTAAATTGTGTTGTGTTAAAATGTTCTGAATCTTGACTTGTTGATGGAAATAAAACTACGATGAGAAAAAAGAAAGAAAGCAATTACAGTAATATGCTATCTAGAATTATTAGCTGTGTTTTGAACAGGATTTTGGGAAGTTTTGTTATATTCAAGAGTTTAAGAAACCTTTCAGAAAGACATTTAAAAGGAAGAAATTAAAGTGAGTGACAAGTGAAGTGACATACAGCCAAGTATAGTATACTCAGAATTAGTGCTCTACATTCAACCCATCCGAAGTGCACACACACACGCACGCACACACACACACACACACACACACACACACACGGATCAGTGAACACACACACACACACACACACACACAGCAGTGAACACACACACACACACACACCCGGAGCAGTGAACACACACACACCCACACACACACACACCGTAAATAAAAGCCTTATATAAAGGCCTTCTGAAGCAAATCAATGTGTTTTTGTACATAAGATATCCCTATGTAAAGCTTTATAAGCAGTAATCTCCAGCTTCTGCTAACTGTTGTAGCACGTTTATTGATGATGTAGGCGTAGTGTAAGCTCTGGTGAAAAGTGATGAATGCGGAGGCACTTATGAGAGAGCAAAACAAAACACTGGTCACAAATTAGAACAAGGAGACTGCTTTTCCTTGCTGAAGTAAAACTTTGCTTGCTTTGCTCCTGCAAACAAATGTGGGTTATCGCAAAACTAGCATATTCTCACCTAACCTTACGCTACGTCACCGGAGCCGTGCGAGGCACTTCTTATGATGGATGGATGTGCTTTATTGGACTATTGCAATAAAAACTATTCTTTAGGACTATTGCAAATTAAAACAAAAATCAAAGCCCACTCACTGCTAGAGGTGCGGATCGTAGCTAATCCGTGATCCGTACAGACCAGACCTCACTTTAAATTTACCCATCATAGAGTTTAAGTTTATCGTTTGCATGTGTTTTGTCTTGCCAATTTACCCATTCAAACAAGTTTTAATCATTTAAGTAAGAGAGCGCTTCCACACACATCCAGAGAGAGGTGAGATTCACACAGACTGATTCCTCGTTCACTCTCTCACACACACAGTTATATTAAAGACTGGTTTTAGCAGGTATTCTCATCTGTCTTGGAACAGCTGAGAAAGCACAGTCTCCTATATTTAACTAATGCAGTGAAGGGCACTATTGTGTTAGGTTACAATTATTACATTACTGCACCTGAATACTACTGTTACTGACTTATTAGTAACGGTTTTATTCATCTTCACAATTGTTCTTGTTTGATTATGGACTTTTTGCTGTGGTATAGAATCACTTAAAACAAGCTTTCAGTAGTAAATGAAAAGCACACTATTTATTTTGCTGATCTGAAAAATTACTTGGATCAGTTCGGACTATATTACAGATTTTGAGTCACAAATCGTCTGACCACTACTCACTGCCATTATAAAGCTTGGAAGAACAAGGATATTTAATATAACTATTTACATTTTGTGATGAACTGTCCCTGTATAAAATAGCTCAGCTAGAACATTAAAATAACTTTTACTATACTTCTGATCACACTGCAAAATGAGACGTTCTTCATTAGTATTTTAGACTTGTTTTCCAGTGCATATGTCTAGATGCATTTGATAATGAACAACGGTTCAGAAAAAACGTCTTAATTTTAAGGGAAACAAGTTTGTTCTTGGTTTAAACACAAACTCACTTCATTTTTCTCAGAAAACTTCATATATTCATTTTGTATCTTCAGTAAATCTTGATTTAAGAATGTTTAGACATTTGTACTGGAAAACAAGATAAAAATACTGAGAGAGATGTCAGTGCGTGCAACATTTAATGCCATTACTTTATGGTTAAGACTTTCTGCTCTGATTGACATTTTAGGGCCTTAATTTGTGGAAATGTGAATTGAGGCTTTTTAAGGGCTGCAGAAACCCTGTTTGTAGAGTCACCGTGCATATTAATTTGTGTGTGTGTCTGCAGCAGTGGTGTGTACTGACTCTTCTCCATGCAGCACACGTGGCAGAGCTCGGTCTCGTCTTTGCCATCCACGCTAGCACAGGTGCAGACCTCCAGCCCGTACTTCTCACAGATGGAGCCGGAGCAGCCCTGAAACACAGAGAGCAGGCGTGAGACGGCTGACACACACAGGAGCGGTGCGCAGGGGAAGATCACTCACCCCGTTCAGGCAGACCTGCGTGTCCCCGTGGCATGCGGTGAAGTTAGCTTTGGGCTCTGAGGTGGGGCACTGCGCCGAGGCACCGTTACACATGCCCTGATGAGCACACTCCGACTCCTCACGACACTTCTCGTTCCGGCCCTTGTAGGAGCACTCGGCCCTGCAGCAGGGGCCCTGACTCGGACTGCACACACACACACACACACACACACACACACACACACACACACACAGCACGTCATTCAGGAGCATCAAATCAACACAAGGAACTAAATATCAATCCAACAGAAATCACGATGGAGAAACCTGAGGTTTGCACCTGCAGACTTTGTTGGGCTTGAGTTTGCACTTCCTGTTGTCTGGCTGATTAGCATCGTAGCAGCAGTCATCTTTACACTGATCACTGTAGCCACAGTCACACTCCTCGCCCGGCTCCACCAGACCGTTCCCACAGATGGGCTGTCCGGACTCTGTGACACACACACACACACACACACACACACACACATCAGCGCTTCAGCTGAGGAGCAGCACTCACTCTCCTGTCGCTCTGAGACTCACCCACGAAACAGGTGCCGCGCTTCTTCTCCAGCACCTGGCTGATGTTCTTGACGCTGCAGACGGAGAACTTGTTGTTGTTCAGCTTGTCTCCAGAAGTGGCTCGAGCGTACATGATGTAGTTCCCTCGCTCCTTCTTATCCTGGCTCTTAGACTCGCCGGGAGTGCACTCTGACCCGGAGTCATGCTGCGGACCGTCATCATCATCATCATCATCATCATCATCATCATCATCATCATCACCACCACAATCACCACTAGAGGTCGACAAATATTGCATTTTGCCGATAACAATAACAAGGTTGGACCACACTGGCTCATAACAATTAATTCACCAATAGTTTTTAAATTGAATACTGAAAAAAAGTGCTTTATTTACAAAAAAAAAAAAACACACGTACTGAACCGTACTAATAGAAGTAATATAGGGCCCTATGAAATCAGTTAAATAAATACTGTGCTGGGCGTCGCCTAACAGCAGCGGGAAACTCTGTATAGTCATGCAATGTGTATGTCAAAAGAGTAAATCCGATCAGACGCTTGTGACATGTAAACGCGCACATCAACCGGATCACTTTATTCAGCGTTCCTGTAAACACTACGTTCAGATTCATCAATCACAATGAATTCAATCCGATGGAAGCAAAAAGTGTCCATGTACCTAGTGATTCTGTTTGGTTTCCAGTGTCTGAAGATCCTTAAATCACACTTACTTGAGAAGCGACATCAAGCAAGTCTTGTTTTCTGTGAAACCGATCAAAATGGATTTTATGAATGAATCAAGAACAAATATATGGAATCAGAAATATGGACTTGATTCAAAGGGAAACATGTTTTCATTCCCATTGGCAGATATTTGTTCTTGTTTTAATCTTAAACTCACTTCATTTTGCTCAGTTTTTCAGAAATATAGACGTCATGCGTTCTTTTGCATCTCTTGTAAATGTATCTTGATTTAAAGACGTTTATACATTTCTACTGGAAAACAAGACAAAAATACTGAGGAAGAGATTCATTTGAACAGGTCAAGCTACATCTGATTCAGTCTATTAATTTAATACTTCCTGCTCATTTAAGATTTTCAATGGCCATAATTTGTGGAAGGAGCAACCAGGACTTAAGAGCAGCAGAAACTCTGCAGAAACTAGTAAATTCTCTCATTAGTCATTAGTGTATGTATTTTCAGGCTGTGTTTTCCTCATACAGAGTGACAGTGATTTCAGCTTCTTCAGCACTCACCGGGGAACCGAAGTTGTGTCCGACCTCGTGAGCGAAGGTGATGTGTGAGACTTTAGGAGGCACGTGCGAGGCGTAGTTCTGCACTGTGATGATCCCGGTGTTCAGAGACTTCTTCTTCCCGTCAGAATACAGCTTGTTCTTCTCACAGATCCCCCCAGAGCTCCCTGACACACACACACACACACACAGCATCAGAGAACTGAAGGAGAAACACTGGTCTGAGGGAACGTGTGTATCATGCAGCAGTGTTTACCGGCTGGAGCCCCGACCCAGGCCAGACCCAGCACACCGTCGTCAAAGTCCCGGTCGGTGAAGACATACGCCAGACAGTAATCATCATGATTCTGCTCCGAGTTCAGCTCCAGGAACTTCTCCACGCCGATGTTAGCGAAGCGGAAGGGGTTGGAGCGATCGCGCTCGTCACTCGTGGTGTTTATCTGAGACCAGAACACTGTTAGAGACCAGCTGCACTGCCTAAAGCTGGATTACTGACCACTAAAGACAGGTCTGACTTTAAACATTAAAAATAAGATCTACTGTATAATCCCTTCAAAAATATAATTTGACCTAGTTTTATATTTCAACGTTTCACATCTTCAAGTCAATATGGAAGCTCATTTTTGCAACATAAGAAAAAAACGATGTTTTGATTATCATTAAAGGAACAATTTGTAAGATATTTTCAGTAAAATACCCAAAATCCACTAGGCTAGTGTTATATATTTTGTCAAGCTGATTACTAACAATATCTCTAATGTTTTCAACTATCTGTAAATCATGAGAAAATCCCCATTCTGAACCGTGACACGGGGCAGTGCAGTCGCCTATCAATCACGTTAGTTAGCCTTTACTGATGTGGAAACCACATGACAACAGTGTCCTGGACAAATGCGGAAGCAGTGTCTAGAGTCCAGCAAACCACGAGCTTGCTTCAAGCAGTTCCTTATTTACTTCTTGCACGTTCTATGGTGGATTGTGTTACTTATTTATGGAACATAATTACGGTTTCAGTCTGCTGCTGGTTCTGTCAAGAAGGAAAGCTCTTGTAAACGTAAGTGTACGGGCCAACCAAACGACCCAAGAAGAGTTTGGGACAAGAGGAGAGAAAGAGCTAGCAGTGAAATTCCCGCCCATTTGTGAAGCTGTCTGTCCTATTAGCGTATACACAGCCCTGAGTGAGGAGCAGCGGTCCATCATTACTGTTCTCCTGCTGTAGCTGCTGGAGGTACACCGTCAGCACCACAGAGACGTTAAATGTGTCGTGTTGGGATGCTGCACAAAAACTAACAATGCATCAAAGCTAATGTTTTTACTAATCTTTGACATGCCCAAGAGTGTGATAAAAGAAAAAAAAAATCCAGTCCACAATCACTTTTTATATTGAAAACAAGTACCGTATTTTTCGGACTATAAGTCGCACCCGAGTATAAGTCGCATCAGTCCAAAAATACATCATGACAAGGAAAAAAACAAGTCGCACTGGACTATAAGTCGCATTTATTTAGACCCAAGAACCAAGAGAAAACATTACCGTCTCCAGCCGCGAGAGGGCGCTCTATGCTGCTCAGTGTAGACTACAGGAGCACGGAGCAGCATCTCTGGCAGCACAGAGCGCCCTCTGGTGGCTGGAGACGGTAATGTGAACTCTTAGTTCATTTCTCTTGGTTCATGTCAAATTAATTTTGATAAATAAGTCGCACCTTACTATAAGTCGCAGGACCAGCCAAACTATGAAAAAGAGTGACTTATAGTCCGGAAAATACAGTAATTGTTTCCCCCCTATCAGTGAAAATTTATGAACTTAGAAATTAAAGAGTTAAAAACTTTTGGCAGGGGTTTAAACATTTGGTAATTTTGAGGTTGACTAATAGATTTATGCAAAATTTTGACAAAAATATTTAGCTGATACATTTTTGCAGCAGTTTAATTTAGTCTGTGTTTTCATCCACCAACATACTGCCAACAGTGTATTGAGTTTTCAAAGCATTTTCCTAAAATACGTGTCAAAATAAGATAATTCCATTAGCTCCAACACAGAGAAAGTTGTGGCCAAAATAAGACTAAACTTTACCCCCAACAACGCATAAGGGTTAACTCAACAGTGTTACAAACTAGCTTGTGTGTATACTAGGGTTATTATTTACTAAACTACATAAGTTAAATGTTAACTGAAGATACACTATAATAAAAAACTATTTGAGCTAGTTGCTAAGACAACACTTCTCCTTGAGTTTAGTTCTGTGTCTGCACATGCACTAATGAGATGAAATCACCCGTATCCTCTTGACCATGAAGCTGATGTTGCGGATGCCCATGAAGTCTGTGCCCTGGTAGATGGCATCGATGGCCTTGACGTGACTGGAGATCTGCGGGACACAGCACATCCTCCTCATCATCACCATCACCATCATCATCACTCACAGCGCTCTCAGCACAGGACGCACCTGAGCGATCACGGCCTCTCTGCTCTTGTAGTACTTGAAGAAGAGGTGATCGGTTTGGATGAAGAGCTGGCAGGTGTTCTTCTCCACCTGGGTCATCCTCCTCTTCCTCAGCAACACGTGATCCTCCTGAAGGGAAAGACACAGGCTTGTGCAGCTGCAGTTGCTCTGAATGTGAGTCAAGCAGACGCAGATGTCTGACCTTGGCCGGTTCCTCCAGCGCTGACGCCTGATACTTCTTCATTCTCTCAAACACAGACGAGTCTGCGCAGCCGCCTTCTGGGCCGTATTTGTGCGGATACTCTGGATCACACAGAGAGGACAGACCGTCAGCATCACAAAACATTACTCTGAACACCAGCACAACCAGCAGGGTCAGAGTTAAACAGGAACATGTGACTGCTGAATGACCAATCAGAATCAAGCGCTCCAGAGACAAGGGCACATTACTTCATATAGGGACAAACATTATCAGTGTGCAGTTCTTTTGATAACAGTATTAACATTGCTCATGCCAACTGAGGTTTATTAAATAATATTAACAGATACAACTTAAGATTTTAAGTATTTTTCAGCGCTAGTTCCTGTTAACTGACATCGTTCACTGTGATACTGTCAGCAGAGCGATATATTGGGATATTTCTTATTTTAGAAAGCTGTCATTAAGAACACACCACCATATGCAAACCTTAGCAATAGATAGATAAATAAAAATAGTTTAAGCAGAACACCGTGGGATCTGCATTCGCAGTAATCAGTCCCTGAAACATTCAACGTTACTGAAACACTGTTTGTGCAGAACGAGTAAAGGGGGATTGCAGGATCCTTTAGTTAAATAAAACATTATAAAAACAAAGGCATAATCTGAAAAACCACCTTGGGCATTATAAAGAATAATATTCAGAATAGGTTACAGTTGGTTTGATACGTTTAGATCAAATGGTTTTGTTGTTCAATGGATTTATATTATTGCATCCATTAAAAGTTGTACAATTATTATAAAACACATAAAATGGTAATTCAAAAAACTGAACTTTGTGCAATAACAGGGATGTTTTTCTGAACATTTTAGTATTGGTTTTATATTATAATGTCACGTAGTTAAATTGTTTAATTAATTGAAATGGTTATTTAAAACAAAACAAAAATTCCCCTAGAAATTAAGCCTTGTGCCACGTAAAAGGCATATACTTATGACTATCTGAGTTAGTTTGGGCCAAAACATAACAGCCACAAAGAGTTTCATTAGTAAAATACAAAAATAAAAAAACAGAATGACTAATGAACGTTAAACATGAAACTAACAAAGCCTAAATGACAGCACACTTCAGCTTTATACACCGAAACATGAACCGGGACCGTTCTTTCACCCTCCATTATTAGCGGAGAACTACATCAATGCTAACATTAGAGGCGTGCTCTTATGCTAGTGTCTCCTGTCACTCAGGATTCGTTCAGAGAGGAAGACATGAATCTTGTATGACTAGTTTTTTTAAAATATCGATATTACGTTTTTGAGAATCGATACAGTATCACCAAACTAAACATCGCGATACTCACGTGCATCTGTATTTTCTTACATCGCTAATAGGATCCTGCAAGCGCTTTAATTTATCCCCCTTTACTCGTTCTGCACAAACAGTGTTTCAGTAACGTTGAATGTTTCAGGGACTGATTACTGCGAATGCAGATCCCACGGTGTTCTGCTTAAATCATTTCTATTTTCTTATTGCTAAGGTTTGCACATGCTGGTGTGTTCTTCCAACATACAGAACTAACACATTTTGCTAGAAGTTAAATAACATCATATAATCGTTGTTGTTAATAGTGTTCGTCGTCTGTTTGATTACGTCTTAATTGATTTGTCTGTCCATTTCTGCCATATGCACACAAACTGACAGTCACCACTGATAAACTACTACTAAATATATTGTGGAAAATTAATTGTCTGTAAAGCTGCCTTGCACTGATTTACATCGTAAGAAGCACTATAGAAATAAACTAGAATTGAATTATAAACATATAAGTATATCCTTGTTCTAAAATAAGAAATATCCAATATATCGCCCTGCTGACAGTATCACAAGCCCCTTTCACACTGCCATTCCGGCAAATACAGGGGTAAAGTGTTCCTGTAATTGTTCCCTGGTCGCTAGATTTGGCACTTTCACACTGCCAGTGATGACCGGTATATGTGCGTGCTTTCACACACAACCCTTGAAGATCCCGTAACGACACGTGACATCAGCGCGTGACGTGTAATGTACGAGTCGACAACGCTAGGCACGTTATACTTTTACTGAAGCAAGCAAACGATCTCTGCGTCAGCGCGGTAAGTGAGGAACTAACTGATCTCTGCTTCATTACAGTTTGCACATGTGTTTTCGTCGCGAATGTTGATCTTCCTTCAAAACAGCCGGTAAAAGAGTCGCGCGATAACGCGCGTCATCACTTCGATACCGAATTAGATCTGGCTTTTGTTCACACAGCACTCGTTCCGGATCGATTACCGCAATGTTACTATGTCCCCGACCCGGGTTCGATTCGGTAATCAATTCCGGGACGTGGTTGCTTTCACACAGAAGGCGACCAGGCAATGTTACGGGAATATTGCGGGTCAATCGTGCAGTGTGAAAGGGGCTACAGTGTATCCCAATATATCGTATCGTATCCCCTGTATCGTGATACGTATCGTATCGCCAGATTATTACCAATACACAGCACATGTTTCTGCTTCTAAACACTCGATCATTGACTCAGGACGGCCCAGTGCTTTTGCATAATAATAGAAATCCTGGAGTAGTATACAGGTGCTCGTAAACCATCTGAAACATCAATCTGCTGGAAATGGCTTGAGTTAGCATCTTTTGCTCAGTTTGGCTCAATCACTTTCAGAGCAGCACTAGGAGGCTGGAACGGAGACTGAAGCGGTTTCAGTGGTTGTTTTGTGGCTGTCTGCATCTCTCACACACTCATGATCTCAGTGATGATGTGAATAAGACACAGACACGCGTCTCATGAGTAATAATGAGCGGCGTCACTCCCTGAGGAAGCTCTACATGATTAGGGTGAGTGCACGCTGACGCCGTGCTCCACAGACGGACGGCTGGACTCACGGATGTCGTCCTCGTGGTAGATGACGGAGTGGAACGGGACGTTCTTGTCCTGCAGGTATCTCTCCATCGGCTCCACGTAATACGTCCCTCGATGGGTCTGAATGAAGCCCTCGAACTGGCCGTCCACGACCGATCCGTGCGTCAGAGAGCCGTGTTCACCTGAGGAGAGACCACACGAATCACCAGAGGAGAGGAAAAGCACAGCAAGAGTCACGCAGCTGCACAACACCTGCTCATGTTTCTGGAAGAAGCTGCTCTCATTTGATCAGATCTACAGCACAACATGATTCTAATGCTCAATATGTCTGTGAAAACTGTGACACTTTTTATTTTTCAGGATTCACAGATGAACAGAAAGTTCAGAAGAACAGAATTAACCGAAACAGAAATCTTCGGTAACATTATAAATGTCTCTATTGTCCCTTCTGATAAATGAGATGCATCAGAGCTTCATGAATGATGACGTGAGCCTCATCTGTGATCCGTGTGTCTGCTCACCGTACAGTTCTCCGGTGTAGATGTGTGAGGTGTCGTAGTCCAGCTCCTCTCCAGACATCTCCAGCTTAAAGTCTTCTGAAAACAGTCTGGTGTCTCGCCTCATTCGCAGGTTAAAATGTCTGAGAAGGAAACAAGCAGCAAGAGGAGATGAATGCACACACACACACGGACACACACCACACACAGACCACACACGGACACACACACCACACACAGACCACACACGGACACACACACCACACACAGACCACACACGGACACACACACACACACGGACACACGGACACACACAAGTGCTTAGGTGACAGGCTCTGTACCCGAGTTTCAGGATTTCCCATTGGTTTATTTGTAATATCGACTCTGACCTCCACAAACTGATCTTCCAGACTGCGCTGACTCTGAATAAACATGAGCTCTGCACGTTTGAGTCCAAACCTGGCGCAGCTGTTTTACATGAATGTCTCTTTAAAGGGACCAGACTGTTTCCATGTAACGGCTGATAGAGCAGTGTTTGTGAGCGCAGCGCTGCTCTGTGTACACTCGTTCCCAGGGAAAGCGCTGTATCTGCTGCTCCTACAGCGCCTCCTGCTGGCAGACACTGAGACCGCATTCACAAGAAGCACCTCTGCTGAAATACATCTTTATAAACCGTCAGTTCTATTCCTGGATTGTGATTGGTCAGCCGCTGATTCACAAAACAGCACAGCTATGAACGCTTCACCCAACGGTTCTGTGTGTCACTGAGCAATCAATAATACAGCATCAAACTGTTGTGTGTGTTACGTGCTTCGGCAGAATGATCTGTCTGTACTGTATTTAATGAAGTGAGAGTGACCCCTGCTGGCGTCATGTTGCATCTTCAGACCCATCCCTTCCTCGTCTAATAAAGGCTTCTCAAGAGGAGATATGTGATGTGTGTCTACAGTTTCCCAAGTGAGGAGAGGGAAACATTGCTGTGTTGTGCTGAACAACTCCCTTTAGCTGTGATTTATTCACAATACAGCACAGCGTCTCGTACATTATTGCTGACATATTCCCCGGGGAAGTGCTGCCACACACAGATAATGCAGATCTAGTGTACGGATGAACTCCAGCATCATATACACTGCCATTCACATGCTGGGATCAGAAAGATGTGTGATCTGCTCTAAACAAGTCTCTTCTGCTCAACTAAGCTGCATTAGTATTACAGTCTAATCAGCTGTGTTCTGTGTGAATCTGTGTTAAAGTGTAATGTATTTCTGTGATGCTCCGCTGTATTTTCAGCATCATTCCTCCAGTCTCCAGTGTCACATGATCTTCAGAAATCATGAAGATATGATGATTTACTGCTCAAGAAACATGAAGATTATTATCAGTGTTGAACACAGTTGTGCTGCATGATATTTCTGTGGAAACTGTGATACAGTTTATTTTTCAGGATTCACAGATGAATAAAATGTTTAAAAGAACAGCGTTTATTCAAAATAGAAACCCTTTTTTACCAATATACACTACAGTTCACAAGAAGTGAGTGGTTTTATTTTAAATTGATGAAATAAAAGTGATAATAAAGACTTGTGCTGTTAGAAAAGTTTCTATTTTAAATAACCACTGTTTAGCTTTATCCATCAAAGAGTCCTAAACAAAATAAAATATGTCATAAGTTCCAAAATATGTTTTTCAACACTGATAATAATCAGAAATGTTTCTTGAGCAGTAAATGATCATATTATTCTGATTTCTGAAGATCATGTGACACTGAAGACTGGAGGAATGATGCTGAAAATACAGAAATACATTACACTTTAACACAGATTCACACAGAAAACAGATGATTAGACTGTAATACTAATGCAGCTTAGTTGAGCAGAAGAGACTTGTTTAGAGCAGATCACAAGCTTCTGAACAACGAGATCAGACAAATGGAGGCTTTTATTCTATTCTGCTTTAACTGTTATGATGCAGTTTCAATTTTCCCTTTCAAAAATATATAAAGTTTACTTTTGTAAAGCACTTTGAGGTGTGGTAAAGTGCTTTGAGGTGCGGTAAATGCGGTAAAGCACTTTGAGATGCGGTAAAGGCGGTAAAGCACTTTGAGATGCGGTAAAGGCGGTAAAGCACTTTGAGGTGTGGTAAAGGCGGTAAAGCGCTTTGAGATGCGGTAAAGGCGCTCTAAGAGCACGTGTTATCCTCATCCGGCGGTGTGTGCTGTGTGCAGCAGGACTGTGGCGGTCCTCACCGGCCGTGAGCGTGGAAGTCCAGCTGTAGCTCTCGCTCCTGTAGAGACAGCGCTCTCTTGGCTCTCGTGTGCTGTGTGTGCAGCAGATCCCTGTCGTACCACAGACCCTCGTAGTGACGGATGTACCTGCTCAGGGGGCTCCCAGACGCTCCTGTCACACACACACACACACACAGCAGACATCTGGATCAGAGATAAACCTGTGTATGAAACCTCTTCAGATACTTCATCAAGCGTATCACACAAAGAACACGATTCATTTCATACAGAAGCAACACGAGCCGCTTCAGCTGAACTTCAAACACGAAGCTGCGATCTGAATATGAAAGTCTACTGTACACGGTCATGTACTTCAGGCCTATTTCTTTCTTACTACAGTATTATCCCCGTTTATTTTTTCTTGTATACTTCAGAAATAATTACACAGTTTATGGAGCAGACATGATGTGCATTGCCTGCTTATTATATACAAATAAAACTCTTGAATCTTAGAAAAACATTTTGTTCCTTATAAAAAAAAAAGGTAGGTAGAAGAAATACAATAGCGAAGACTAAAACTAAAAAAAAAAATACAAAATAATCAAAAATACTAAACTTTAAAATGAAAACTAGAACAGTGCATCGATCAGAGAAGAATAAGACTGCGGTGTCCATCAGATCTAACCGTGTTCATATCCGGTTTAGATGAGAAGAAGATCCTACAGCTGAGAGGAGACCTGGACGATTGTGTCCAGCTCACAGTCAGAGCTAAACATGAGGTAAACACACGATAAACATGGTCAACACCATAAAAACACACGGTAAACACGCAGTAAACACACGATAAACATGGTCAACACCATAAAAACACACGGTAAACACGCAGTAAACACACGATAAACACCGTAAAACCACACGGTAAACTGTAAACACACGGTAAACAGGCAGTAAACAGCAGCTCTCTGGTGAATCGGGAGTGTTTATGGGATGGAGTCTCGTCCATCTTACGCTGGATGTGTTCACGTTAGCTCACATCGTGTCAGCTCTCCTCTTTACCGTGGATCCTCGCATCCCTGGGCTCATTCGAGTCGTTTCAGCTCAAAGAACCCTCCGGGACCTAATCCGCCGCGAACATCAACGGGTAATCGGCGGATTTGCGGGAATGTGGGAGTAACGGCCGCGCTAGCGTTAGCCGAGGCGCGCGCTCGCAGCATCCCTGAACAAGAGCCGAACCGAACCGCGTAGAAACGCTCGCTCTCGCGCGCGCACGCACACTCACCTCGAGCGGACCGGAGGGCGCAGAAGAGCCACAGCAGCACCGACAACACAGCCGTCATCGCGGACAGATGCATGTTTAGCGCATGGATGATGGACGGGCTGGGTTTTATTGTTTACAGCCTCAGCCTCGGGTTCGGGGATTGCGTGCTGACGTCAGACGCACGGAGGCTGCCAGCGAGCCCCTCCCCCAAGCAGTGAAGACTGATTACAGAGACAGTTTCCAGAAATTAAGAATAACATTAAGAGTACATTACATTGGGATTTTTCGGAGCTGTAATTTTTTTTTCCTTTTTCCATAGGTTAACCTATGATTTTTGTTCTTGATATTTTGTGTCTTATTTAGAGTCATGAACATCTCTAACGTTATATGTGAATAGAAGAGGATATCTACTGCTTGAGAAGACTGGACTCTCTCCTCAAAATAAAACCTATAAAGGGTTAAATCAGAGCGAGAACTCTTCAGTTCATATAGTCATGGCATTAAATGTTGCATGAACTGTAATTTATTAATATGTTTCTGAAGCCGCCTTTCCACTGCACACGGCATTCGCATAGGATTGTCGCATTTCGCCCCCTAGTGTCACTCGCATGGAACTTTCATGACGATCGTGCGCGGCAACATGGGAGAAAAGTTGATCCTTGCCGTCTCCGAATATCCCATTCTATATGATATTACGCTCGAGTCATACAGAAACCTCACGAGCAAAAATGAAGCTTGGAAGAGAGTTTGTCAGTCTGCCAGGTGTATTTTGATTGACAAATGTGAAGAATGAATGCAAATCTTTGTCCCGCCTAAATTACCATCTAGCCTAGTATTTCAATGCAGTAGTATTATTCCACGCGGTTAACACAACAATGAACAGTGCTATCAGTTAAAAAAAAAGTAAAGTTATGTTCATATGCTACTGTGATATGAACAAGCAGTATGGAATAAAAAAACAGCATATTAACTAGCAGTATGAAATTATAGCAGTGTTGGGTGTTGGCTAATGCATTAATAATAACCTAAATTAAAATAAGGGATCAGTCTTCATGTTTTTGTTATTTGATTAGTTACCTATGATGTAATTTTACAGTAAATTGAGTTAATTTTACAGTTATGTGATTGTTTTTAAACTTAACAGTGGATGAGTGAAAAATACAAATCAACTTACGTCTGATATTGTGACCTCGAATTGCAGAATAGGCTATATTTTATTTGAACATGCATTTGAGATACGTGGTTTGCTGCTTATACACGCACAGTTTGCAGCTTTAATCGCCTTTTCTGTGATTTCATGACTTAGATGTAGACATCTTCATGACTAAAAGACTTTAAACAGCTCTTTAATCACCGAGCAAATAAATAAGTCAAAGCTTGTTCTTGTGTTATAGTTACTCAAATCTAGGCTGTCACACTATATTTCACACACTGGTTGGCCAAAAATATAACATTAGCTCTACTGAACACACACATCTGCAAAACACACCCTCAGTCTTCAGTCCAGAAAATAGCTTTTCATATTTCATAGCAGTCGATTCTGTTCCCCTCAGGAATTCCTGTTTCCCCTCGGGTTGCAAGGTCTGTGTAATAAACTCAACCAAATAGTTTATTAAACATTGCCCCAAAGTAGCCTAAATCGTGCCGCCTGCAAATACACCAAACACAACTGGATGTAAGGAAAGCAAAAAGGGACAAATCTCTTGCTACACTGCAACATAGTAAAATGATTCTCACACTCCAGTTAATGTTCTGTTATTATTTTTCTTCATCTTGCAGTTGTTGCTTTGTTTTTGTCTTATGTCCGAGTTTTTGCAGTTTAATTTTTCCATTGCAAATTAGTGTAATCTGTCCATGCTGACGTTTCCATATAGAGCAACAATACATTTGAACTAATATTCTATGATTAATCTGTTTACCTTCTTACTGATACAGTGGAATATAGTTCATATAGATCAAACCTATATGAGGAAATTCTAAATTACAAAACTCAAGGTATTTATCCATGTCTTTAAAAAAAAGAGCAGAAATATTTAACTTGCATATGTTCCTACAATTTCCAAGTTAATGGTAAGCAACTTCTCTAACACATTTTTTCATAGTAAAGTGAGTATAATGATACAGCAACACTTTATAATAACAAAAAGTCAGTGCTTGTCAAGAAACTATACTTAACTGACTTAAAGCAACTAGCACATGGACAATGACCTGTTTTCTAATTTCGGTTTATATAGGCATATTCCTTCAGCCTTTAGAAGAAAAGTGGCTGCTGGACAAAAAGAGGCCAGACAATTTTTATTTTAGAATTAGAAAAAAGCAAGGCATTGATAAATGGTTAAAAAGGCTACTAAATATTTTCCTTTTCAACACTGCTTTGAGACATATAAACTGATTATGTTAACAGCTAGGATTAATTTAGTGGGGAAAGTCACAAATGCATGACCAAAGATTTAAATGAGTGCATTTATTGACCATTACACAAAATAGCCTATGCTATTCTGACTAAATATGAAGCAGTTGTGTACTGCATTAATTTATTTCACAGGTTTGGGGCAACAAAGATCATTCTTTCTGACCAAGGCACAGAGTCTGTTTACCAGGTTTATAGTTTATTGAATAAAGGGGGGGGGGGGGGGTCACTATGAATTAAAGTTGTCATGTGTGCATATGGTTCTGATTTATACACAACTTTTATGGTTCATTGTATACTTATTCTAGTGTATGTTTTGCATACACACCACACACAAAGATTTTTTTAAGCTTTCAGTGCATACATAAATACAACAACAGCAAGGCATATAATACAAAAATAATAATAATGAGCCTAAATGAATAAGTATAAGACAGTATAAAACAAAATAGACAAAGCCTCAAACATCACACTGAAATCGGTAATAAATCTGATTTAAAAAAAAAAAAAAAAATGTTAATAATTTTCGAGTTGTGAAAACCCTCGTCTTAAAACTATTTTCAAGTTTAGGATTTAGGACGGTATTTTGAACCATTCTCGCTTCTTGCGCTCGCTAGTTCTGATCGTACTCGGCGACTGAACTGAGATGATGACATCACTGAATCAAAGATGAACTGCCTTTAACTGTCATTCTGCATTATTGACACACTGTTTTCCTAATGAATGTTGTTCAGTTGCTTTGACGCAATTCTTTTTGTTAAAAGCGCTATATAAATAAAGGTGACTTGACTATGTTTGCGTAAAGGGAAACGGACATTTTGAGGGGAACAGATAGACTGCGGCTGCACCGGAGGTATTCTAACCTTCAATGCTTAACTTAGTTTGCAGGTTACTAAACTAGCCAGTGCAGTGTAGTTCGACTTTAAGCTGCTACTTAGTGCTAGATACATTTTTCCTACACATTTAGAGAGAACTAACTAAACATTGATTTACCATACATCTCAATCGACTGATTCCAGCGGTTTTGTCGTTGCTACTCAATCAATCAATCAATCACCTTTATTTATATAGTGCTTTAAACAAAATACATTGCGCCAAAGCACTGAACAACATTCATTTGGAAAACAGTGTCTCAATAATGCAAAATGATAGTTAAAGGCAGTTCATCATTGAATTCATTGATGTCATCTCTGTTCAGTTGAAATAGTGTCTGTTTTAATTTGCAATCAAGTCAACGATATCGCTGTAGATGAAGTGACCCCAACTAAGCAAGCCAGAGGCGACAGCGGCAAGGAACCGAAACTCCATCGGTGACAGAATGGAGAAAAAAACCTTGGGAGAAACCAGGCTCAGTTGGGGGGCCAGTTCTCCTCTGACCAGACGAAACCATTAGTTCAATTCCAGACTGCAGCAAAGTCAGATTGTGCAGAAGAATCATCTGTTTCCTGTGGTCTTGTCCTGGTGCTCCTCTGAGACAAGGTCTTTACAGGGGATCTGTATCTGGGCTCTAGTTGTCCTGGTCTCCGCTGTCTTTCAGGGCAGTAGAGGTCCTTTCTAGGTGCTGATCCACCATCTGGTCTGGATACGTACTGGATCCGGGCGACTGCAGTGACCCTCTGATCTGGACACAGACTGGATCTGGTGGCTACGGTGACCTCGGAATAAGAGAGAAACAGACAAATATTAGCGTAGATGCCATTCTTCTAATGATGTAGAAAGTACGGTGTTATGTGAAGTGTTTCCGGTTCCGGTTTACCTAATTAATGCAGCCTAAAAATCCTTTAACGGATTTGGATATTAAAAGCATATTAGTATGTTATGTGTATGCCAGGTTAAAGAGATGGGTCTTTAATCTAGATTTAAACTGCAAGAGTGTGTCTGCCTCCCGAACAATGTTAGGTAGGTTATTCCAGAGTTTAGGCGCCAAATAGGAAAAGGATCTGCCGCCCGCAGTTGATTTTGATATTCTAGGTATTATCAAATTGCCTGAGTTTTGAGAACGTAGCGGACGTAGAGGAGTATAATGTAAAAGGAGCTCATTCAAATACTGAGGTGCTAAACCATTCAGGGCTTTATAAGTAATAAGCAATATTTTAAAATCTATACGATGTTTGATAGGGAGCCAGTGCAGTGTGGACAGGACCGGGCTAATATGGTCATACTTCCTGGTTCTAGTAAGAACTCTTGCTGCTGCATTTTGGACTAGCTGTAGTTTGTTTACCAAGCGTGCAGAACAACCACCCAATAAAGCATTACAATAGTCTAACCTTGAAGTCATAAATGCATGGATTAACATTTCTGCATTTGACATTGAGAGCATAGGCCGTAATTTAGATATATTTTTGAGATGGAAAAATGCAGTTTTACAAATGCTAGAAACGTGGCTTTCTAAGGAAAGATTGCGATCAAGTAGCACACCTAGGTTCCTAACTGATGACGAAGAATTGACAGAGCAACCATCAAGTCTTAGACAGTGTTCTAGGTTATTACAAGTAGAGTTTTTAGGCCCTATGATTAACACCTCTGTTTTTTCTGAATTTAGCAGTAAGAAATTACTCGTCATCCAATTTTTTATATCGACTATGCATTCCATTAGTTTTTCAAATTGGTGTGTTTCACCGGGCTGCGAGGAAATATAGAGCTGCGTATCATCAGCATAACAGTGAAAGCTAACACCATGTTTCCTGATGATATCTCCCAAGGGTAACATATAAAGCGTGAAGAGTAGCGGCCCTAGAACTGAGCCTTGAGGTACTCCATACTGCACTTGTGATCGATATGATACATCTTCATTCACTGCTACGAACTGATGGCGGTCATATAAGTACGATTTAAACCATGCTAATGCACTTCCACTGATGCCAACAAAGTGTTCAAGTCTATGCAAAAGAATGTTGTGGTCAATTGTGTCAAACGCAGCACTAAGATCCAATAAAACTAATAGAGAGATACACCCACGATCAGATGATAAGAGCAGATCATTTGTAACTCTAAGGAGAGCAGTCTCAGTACTATGATACGGTCTAAATCCTGACTGGAAATCCTCACATATACCATTTTTCTCTAAGAAGGAATATAATTGTGAGGATACCACCTTTTCTAGTATCTTGGACAGAAAAGGGAGATTCGAGATTGGTCTATAATTAACAAGTTCTTTAGGGTCAAATTGTGGCTTTTTTATGAGAGGCTTAATAACAGCCAGTTTGAAGGTTTTGGGGACATGTCCTAATAACAATGAGGAATTAATAATAGTCAGAAGAGGATCTATGACTTCTGGAAGCACCTCTTTTAAGAGCTTAGATGGTATAGGGTCTAACATACATGTTGTAAGTTTAGATGATTTAACAAGTTTATACAATTCTTCCTCTCCTATAGTAGAGAATGAGTGGAACTGTTCCTCAGGGGGTCTATAGTGCACTGTCTGATGTGATACTGTAGCTGACTGCTGAATGGTTGCAATTTTATCTCTAATAGTATCGATTTTAGAAGTAAAGTAGTTCATAAAGTCATTACTGCTGTGGTGTTGGGAAATGTCAACACTTGTTGAGGCTTTATTTTTCGTTAATTTAGCCACTGTATTGAATAAATACCTGGGGTTATGTTTGTTTTCTTCTAAAAGAGAAGAAAAGTAATCAGATCTAGCAGTTTTTAATGCTTTTCGGTAGGATATGCTACTTTCCCGCCAAGCAATACGAAATACCTCTAGTTTTGTTTTCCTCCAGCTGCGCTCCATTTTTCGGGCTGCTACTCTGTGTGTGACCGTCCTCCTGTGTTTCAGGGACCAGCAGCAGTAGGTGCAGCGCGCGCTCATCTCACGGGTCACCTGACCTGCATGGCCAAACGTCCGCTGAGCAGAAATCAGCTCTCAGTCTCCGTACGACCGTTACTGTGTTAGTTAAAAATGTAAAACTGTCCCTTAATCAGTTGATCAGCTGTCATCATTGATTGACAGCATTTCTCCTTTCTTGTGTTGACGAACTTGACCAACTAGCTACCAGATCTAGGGTGGCCACAGGGGTGGCCAATGAGCTTTCAGGGGTGGCCCCGGCCTAGATGTTCAGCACCTGGTAGATGGGCATCTGGTGGGAGTGTCAGCGTACCTCTTCAAGGGCACTGCCAAAAGCAGAGTCTCTCAAGGTTCCACCACCTCTTCCACGGCCATAAGCACCCACATTTATCACCCTAAAGCACTAGTTGGCATCAGCTACTGCAAGTAATACGATGGAATAGGTTCCTTTATAATTGTAAAAATGTGAGCCTGAGTTGGGTGGAGCTTGGATGACCACATGCTTACCATCAGTGGCCCCTAAACAATTAGGGTAATCCCAGCGCACATTAAAGTCCTGGGCGATGGTCTGCCAATCTTCTTCTTGTGGCACTGGCATGTACTGATGAACCAGACCCTCCCAGATAGCGTTTGCCACCTCAGGAACAATGCTGGACACTAGACCAGCCCACTCTGAAGCGAAAGGACATTGAGTGGTATGTTGCTAGGTATCTGAAAATATAAGAGACGTTGGTGGTTAGAATTTAAATTAAAAAAATGCAGGTAATGCTATGAATAATATGGCTTGAGAATAAATTATATTTACAAAAAATACATTATTATAAATTATTTTATTATTTTTCAGAAAAGAAACTGTTATAGGCCTATTTGATGACCTGTCATATTATACTATTTCATGTAAATTGTATAAAGATAAATTGTGGGCATATATATATATATATATATATATATATATATATATATATATATATATATATATATATATATATATATATATATATATATCTGTGTGTGTGTACACATGCACACATGGGCCTGTATACATAATCATATATACATATTTATTTTGTTTCTATATCACTGATCTAAGTTTGTACCTGAGACAGATTGCCAGGCGCTCGGCTGTGCTGATGGATTCCCAGAATGGAGTATCCTCCCTGGTAATTTTTGGGCCAACAGCCTGGAGAATCTCATCAAATTCCTCTCGTGAGACCCGAAAATACTCACGGAAATCTTCCCCATTTTGGTGTAGACGCATCTCTTGCACTAAACGGTGATACTCGCCGAGATGTTTGCTCCGAGCCAGATAGTGTTTTACCCACACTGATTTGGAGTATTGCTTTTTGCGTCTCCAGTAAATGAGTGCAACAACAAGAGCCTTTATTCTCCATGCATTTGCCATGGTTTAATGAATGAATGAATGAAAACATCAAAAATGAACGCCAATTATTGTGGAGGGAAAATTAATACAATAATATTAAATGAATCCTTTTTATACTAATGTATGAATGAACATGCCTTTTTAAAAAGTATTAAGTGTTTCGGATCAAGATTTAAAAAAAAGTATTAATAATTCTCAACTTGCGCACACTGATTTGATTGGACTACACTGGAATACATCACATCCGGTCGGCCGGTCGCATACGCTCTATTCGCAGGAGATATTTCAACGGATCCAAAGCTCAAATTGGATCCGATTTTTCTGCATATGATCGGAAGTCTACGCAGCTCCTACACGACTCTCCATTGGAGATGAATGACTTCCGGTCTGACGGCCATCGTTTGTCGTGTGCAGTGGAAAGGCGGCTTTAGTATTTTTCTCTTGTTTTCCAGTACAAATATCTAAACATCCTTAACCCAAGCTACCTGCCATTACTTTATTCAATAATTGACCCATAATCAGTTTTTTGTGGTGTTAGTGCTGTTAGTCTAATTTTTACACACTTATTTCATGTCTCACATGCCTGTAATCCACGGGGCAAGAGGTTCTTGTGTTTCTGTGTATTTGCTTTGGTTGTGAAGTCAGGTTTGTGGGGCTGAAGATGATGATTTCTAAGACACATTTACTGAAGATAAATAATAATAATATATATATATATATAAAGTCTTGTTTTCTGAGAAACTTCTCAGCGCGGAATGATATCTGCCTTGCTTTGAATGAAGTTGATTTCTCTGACTCCATTGATAGATATTTGCTATTGTTTGAATCATAAACTCACTTCACATTGATCAGTTTGTCATGGAAATTCAGTTTCATTTTCAGTAAATTTATCTTGTTTTCTGAATCTTCAGACTTTTGCACTGGAAAACAAGACAGAAATCGTGAGGAAGAGCAGCAGTGTTTGATCATGTGATCGTTTGACCTGTTGATAAGAGGAAGTCAGAGCTGATCAATCAGATCCTGAAGAACAGGGAGCATACAGCTGCTGTCAGCACTTTAGACTCTCTCCAGGTCAATGTTAAAACCCAATTCAACTACAGTCTCTTCATTCAGTCAGTCAGGCTCCTTCTCTCTCTAGACTGCAGTTTTTATACAGTTTGCAGAACGTCAGTATGATCATCTGATCTCTCTGTCAGGACATTAACAAATGCAGTAGATGTGTGTAGGCGTGTGTCAAGGAGCAAGACTAGATCAGCTCACAAATCACTACTGACTCTTATTGAGTTTCTACTTTCTGTACTGTTTCCATCAGGTCAGTGACTGATCAGTGTGCCGTATCATGGTTTGTTTTCCAAAAGCAGACGGGGCAGTGCTCCTAGTTTCACTGTATGCAGAATAATTCAATGAGATTTCAATGCTTGTGTTCAATCTCTGTCACTGCATTTCCCAGCAGACACTGCTCTCACACACACTCAGTATGATGCTCCGTGGGTATGACAAGCCCTTTTAACTTCTCATGTTTAAAACACACCCACATCTATTCTCCTGCAACTAGTACATACTTGTTTTTAGACACTAGTATTTGATTAGCTACTAGAGCTTATACTTTATGTACTACTTTCCTTTTTATACTCAGAATTCGTGCTCTGTATTTATCCCATCCGAAGTGCACACACACACTGTGAACACACACCCAGAGCAGTGTTCATCATTTATGCTGCGGCGCTCGGGGAGCAGGTGGGGGTTCTATGCCTTGCTCAAGGGCTCCTCAGTCATGGTATCGTCAACCCGAGACTCTAACCCACAACCCTAGGGTTAGGAGTCAAACTATCTTAACACTAGGCCACAACTTCCCTTAAAGCTTTTATTAGGCGCATACTCCGCTTTTACGTTAAATCGCTTAAGTCTCATCAAAAGTCTCTGACATCTAACTGGTACAGTGTCCAAGTCTTTACTATTGATCAGCAGTTTTAATGGATTGTGATCAGTGATCAATTTAAAAGTGTCCATGCCCATTAAGTATTTCTGGAACCTTTCACACGCCCATACGCCTTTAAGTCACTCCTTCTTAATCTGGGCATATCTTGTTTCAGGATCAGTCAGTCTTCTAGAACAGTACACGACCAGTTTCCAGCTGTCATCATGTTTTTGTAGCAAAAAACGCAGATACCATAACTGCTAGCATCCGCTGACACCACTGTTACCTTTCCCAGATCATAGTGTGCCAAGACTGGAGCTTTTGTGAGTGAACTTGAGTGTTTTGAAACAATGCAATTTAGTGACCCACCTGGGCTGTCTAGTGCTATGTTTGAATGAAGGAGCTGAGCTTTTGGGCAAAGCTTTTCATATGTCACAGTGTTCATTACGGTTAACACCCGCTCCCGTATTGATCTTAAAACTAACTGAAGTATCACCTATCTTAAGCAACACAGTCCATTTAGCTTCTTCTGACTCATTTTTATTACTCACTGTACCCAGGTAAAAGATCTCTTCACTCACTTCTTTCACCGTCACTTGATTTGCACAATTTCGTTCAGTTTCCTTTTCTTTTGTATTTTCTGCATTCAGTATCTGCCGCTGGGCAATTTCTGATGTCTTTGTGTCCTGTCTTACCATACCTGCCACACTCCTTTTCTGTATCCTCTCTTCTTTTCTCACCAGCTCCTTTGTATTTCTCTCTCGTCCAGGGCCGATCTACCGCCTCTAAAGATTGCCTGGATGCTACCTCTTGCACGCTGCATAACGACTGACCTTCCTGCTGGCTGATCTGCTGCGCGACATCCTCGGCCTGCCATGTCATCTACAGCGCAGTCTCCAGGGTAAGTGCTGTCATTAGCTGCATCCTCATAGAAAGCTCTTTATCCCAAATTCCAACTACAAGTCTGTCTCTTAAATGTTAGTTTCGACTTGCATGGAATTCACAATTCTCACTGAGTGTGTAGAGGTCTCTAATGTAGCACTCAGCCTTTTCCCCGGGCCTCTGCACTCTATGGTGCTAACATAGCGCAGTAAAGTTAGTTTTAGGTTTGATATTCGCTGGATATTCGCCTAGTCTTGCTTTAGGGACCGTCTGCTAATTTACCTCTCAGTACAAAACGAAGTCCAAACAAAGTTTTTTTTTAATGTACCCAAAGGTTGTAGTATACTTGTAGTTACAAGACTGACTTACTATAGGTGAAATTTTGCCAATATCTCCCTTACTGTATGTACAGTAGGCAAGTCACCTTTATTTATATAGCGCTTTAAACAAAATACATTGCGTCAAAGCAACTGAACAACATTCATTAGGAAAAAAGTGTGTCAATAATGAAAAATGATAGTTAAAGGCAGTTCATCATTGAATTCACAGATGTCATCTCTGTTCAGTTTAAATAGTGTCTGTGCATTTATTTGCAATCAAGTCAATGATATCGCTGTAGATGAAGTGACTCAAACTAAACAAGCCAGAGGCGACGGTGGCAAGGAACCGAAACTCCATCGGTGACAGAATGGAGAAAAAAACCTTGGGAGAAACCAGGCTCAGTTGGGGGGTCAGTTCTCCTCTGACCAGATGAAACCAGTAGTTCAATTCCAGGCTGCAGCAAAGTCAGATTGTGCAGAAGAATCATCTGTTTCCTGTGGTCTTGTCCTGGTGCTCCTCTGAGACAAGGTCTTTACAGGGGATCTGTATCTGGGCTCTAGTTGTCCTGGTCTCCGCTGTCTTTCAGGGCAGTAGAGGTCCTTTCTAGGTGCTGATCCACCATCTGGTCTGGATACGTACTGGATCCGGGCGACTGCAGTGACCCTCTGATCTGGACACAGACTGGATCTGGTGGCCACGGTGACCTCGGAACAAGAGAGAAACAGACTAATATTAGCGTAGATGCCATTCTTCTAATGATGTAGCAAGTACATAGGGTGTTATGGGAAGTGTTTCCGGTTCCGGTTTACCTAATTAATGCAGCCTAAAAATCCTTTAACGGATTTGGATATTAAAAGCATATTAGTATGTTATGTGTATGCCAGGTTAAAGAGATGGGTCTTTAATCTAGATTTAAACTGCAATAGTGTGTCTGCCTCCCGAAAAATATTAGGTAGGTTATTCCAGAGTTTAGGCGCCAAATAGGAAAAGGATCTGCCGCCCGCAGTTGATTTTGATATTCTAGGTATTATCAAATTGCCTGAGTCTTGAGAACGTAGCGGACGTAGAGGATTATAATGTAAAAGGAGCTCATTCAAATACTGAGGTGCTAAACCATTCAGGGCTTTATAAGTAATAAGCAATATTTAAAAATCTATACGTTGTTTGATAGGGAGCCAGTGCAGTGTGGACAGGACCGGGCTAATATGGTCATACTTCCTGGTTCTAGTAAGAACTCTTAACATTTCTGCATTTGACATTGAGAGCATAGGCCGTAATTGAGATATATTTTTGAGATGGAAAAATGCAGTTTTACAAATGCTAGAAACGTGGTTTTCTAAGGAAAAGATTGTGATCAAATAGCACACCTAGGTTCCTAACTGATGACAAAGAATTGACAGAGCAACCATCAAGTCTTAGACAGTGTTCTAGGTTATTACATGCAGAGTTTTTAGGTCCTATAATTAAAACCTCTGTTTTTTCAAAATTTAGCAGTAAGAAATTCATCCAGTTTTTTATATCGACTATGCATTCCATTAGTTTTTCAAATTGATGTGTTTCACCGGGCCGTGAAGAAATATAGAGCTGAGTATCATCAGCATAACAGTAAAGGCTAACACCATGTTTCCTGATGATATCTCACAAGGGTAACATATAAAGCGTGAAGATTAGCGGCCCTAGTACTGAGCCTTGAGGTACTCCATACTGCACTTGTGATGTTGTGGTCAATTGTGTCAAACGCAGCACTAAGATCCAATAAAACTAATAGAGAGATACACCCACGATCAGATGATAAGAGCAGATCATTTGTAACTCTAAGGAGAGCAGTCTCAGTACTATGATACGGTCTAAATCCTGACTGGAAATCCTCACATATACCATTTTTCTCTACCATTTTTCTTTTCATCCTTTTCTAGTATCTTGGACAGAAAAGGGAGATTCGAGATTGGTCTGTAATTAACAAGTTCTTTGTGGTCAAGTTGTGGTTTTTTGATGAGAGGTTTAATAACAGCCAGATTGAAGGATTTGGGGACATATCCTAATGACAATGAGGAATTAATAATAGTCAGAAGAGGACCTATGACTTCTGGAAGCACCTCTTTTAGGAGCTTAGATGGTATAGGGTCTAACATACATGTTGTTGGTTTAGATGATTTAACAAGTTTATACAATTCTTCCTCTCCTATAGTAGAGAATGAGTGGAACTGTTCCTCAGGGGGTCTATAGTGCACTGTCTGATGTGATACTGTAGCTGACGGCTGAATGGTTGCAATTTTATCTCTAATAGTATCGATTTTAGAAGTAAAGTAGTTCATAAAGTCATTACTGCTGTGGTGTTGGGAAATGTCAACACTTGTTGAGGCTTTATTTTTGTTAATTTAGCCACTGTATTGAATAAATACCTGGGGTTATGTTTGTTTTCTTCTAAAAGAGAAGAAAAGTAATCAAATTTAGCAGTTTTTAATGCTTTTCTGTAGGATATGTTACTTTCCCACCAAGCAATACAAATATCTCTAGTTTTGTTTTCCTCCAGCTTGGTTCAATTTTTCAGGCTGCTCTCTTTAGGGTGCGAGTATGCTCATTATACCATGGTGTCAAACTGTTTTCCTTAACCTTCCTTAAGCGTAAAGGAGCAACTTTATTTAAAGTGCTAAAAAAGAGAGAGTCCATAGTTTCTGTTACATCATCAAGTTGTTATGAGGTTTTGGATATGCTATGGAATTTGGATACATCAGAAAGATAACTTAAAAAGCAGTCTTTTTTGTTCAAAGTGATGGTTCTTCGATACTTGTAAAAAGAAGTAGAATTTACAATTTTGGCTATATGAAGTTTGCACAGAACTAAATAATGATCTGAGATATCATCACTTGGCTGAATAATTTCAACACTATCAACATCAATTCCATGTGACAGTATTAAATCTAGAGTATGATTTCGACAATAAGTAGGTCCTGAAACGTGTTGTCTAACACCAATAGAGTTCAGAATGTCTATAAATGCTGATCCCAATGCATCTTTTTCATTATCTACATGGATATTAAAATCACCAACTATTAAAACTTTATCTGCAGCCAGAACTAACTCGGATGTAAAATCACCAAACTCTTTAATAAAGTCTGTATGGTGCCCTGGTGGCCTGTATACAGTAGCCAGTACAAACATAACAGGGGATTTATCATTAACATTGGTTTCTCTGGATAATGTTATATGAAGCACCATTACTTCAAACGAGTTATACTTGAAGCCTGCCCTCTGAGAAATCCTGAAAACGTTGTTATAAATTGAAGCAACTCCTCCCCCTTTGCCTTTTAGACGCGGCTCGTGTTTATAACAGTAATCTTGGGGGCTGGACTCATTTAAAATAATGTAATCATCAGGTTTTAGCCAAGTTTCTGTCAAACAGAGCACATATATATTATGATCAGTTATCATATTATTTACAAAAAGTGTTTTCGTAGAAATGGATCTGATATTCAATAAGCCAAGCTTTATCATTTGTTTATCCATATTGCATTTGTTTTTTATTTGTTGAACCTCAATTAAATCGTTAATCTTAACTTGGTTTGGACGTTTTTTGTATTTTCTAGTTCGGGGAACAGACACAGTCTCTATAGTGTGATATCTAGGTGAAAGAGTCTCTATGTGCTGAGAATTAACTGACCTCTGTGACGGGAGGCTGCTAGCAGACGGTCGGTTTAGCCAGTCTGTCTGCTTCCTGACCTGGGCCCCAGTTAGTCAAGTATAAATACTAAGACTATGTGCCATATTTCTAGACAGAAGAGTGGCGCCACCCCAGGAGGGATGAAGACCATCTCTTTTAAACAGGTCAGGTCTGCCCCAAAAGCTCGTCCAATTGTCTATGAAACCTATGTTATTCTGTGGGCACCACTTAGACATCCAGCCATTGAGTGATGACAATCTGCTATGCATCTCGTCACCACGGTAAGCAGGGAGGGGACCAGAGCATATTACGGTGTCTGACATCGTGCTTGCAAGTTCACACACCTCTTTAAAGTTATTTTTAGTGATCTCCGACTGGCGTCATTAGCACCCGCATGAATAACAATCTTACTGTATTTACGTTTAGCATTAGCCAGCACTTTTAAATTTGCCAAGATGTCAGGCGCTCTGGCTCCCGGTAAACATTTGACTATGGTGGCTGGTGTCTCTATATTCACGTTCCGTACAATAGAATCTCCAATAACTAGAGCACTTTCATCAGGTTTCTCAGTGGGTGCATCACTGAGTGGGGAGAACCTGTTTAATGTTTTTATCGGAACAGAAGAGCGGTGTTTTGACCCACGACTACGCAGATGGCTCTGTTTCCGGAAACAAACAATGTACAGGAAGACGCAAAAAACAGCTACACGGAGCTACGATAAGCTAAAGAAGGCCAACAGGAAGTAGAGATAACACTGTCCAACAGCGACACCAACAGCCAAGGAGTGAGAGAGCCAGCGGCAAATGTCAGAAGGTCCAGCCTTATTAATTATGTACTGTACATACAGTATGGGTGAGATTGGCCAACTTTCCCCTGTATTAAGTCAGTCTTGTTACTACAAATGTACTACAACATTCGGAACATAAAAACACCCTTTAGGTCAATTACAGTAATTGTTTTCTAAGAATAATTATGTACTGTACATACAGTAAGGGAGATTGGCAAAATTTCACCTGTAGTAAGTCAGTTTTGTAACTACAAATGTCCTACTACCTTTGGGGGGAAAAAAACTTTTGGTGAATTATATATATTTTTTAAGAAAATAGCTTGTGTACTGTACATACAGTAAGGGAGATGATATATGTAGCGACATATTGATTCAATATTTTCAGTTAGTTTGCCCACAACGCATTTACTGTCGCATTAAAAACATAATTTGTATTAATTATCCAGCGAATATCAAACCGAAACTAATGTGCTCTAAAAGATGCCCGCTTGTGTATCACGTTCTTTTTTTACATAATACTCATCAAAATTTTCCAAGCACCGTTTCGAAATCCTCAGCACTTTCCTCTGCTGCGAAGTTGAAGGATTTGAAAATGTTCTCAGCTTCAATCCCCATGGCGTATATTATAAAGTGCTTATCTGTTCATCTTTGTCTTCTTTGCTCAGCTTTGTAGCTGTCCTGTAGCTTGCAAACCTCTGCCGCCACGTTGGCAACTCTGTTGGATGATCAAAGTTTAAACTTTCTGGTGGATTAAATTTCAAATCTCTTGTCTTTATGCTTCTGACACCATGTCTTATATACATTTGCAAGGAGGCTCTAATCATCTCTATTTAGTTGATTGAAGAGCTTTTTAGATTGTTTACATGTGGAACTTGCTTTACTCGCTCACCTGTTACTTTTTGTATTCAGTGATCATTGAGTCCCCCTTGTGGGCTGGATAGAACGTCACAACTAAAGAGGTTATTTACAATACCCTGACAGGTCCCATGATGTGGATCATTTTCTCTTTTTTATGGTTTTTTAATGTTTCCTGAGGTGTACTTATATTGTTAGTATAATTTTTACATCATAAAATTTAGAAATAAAAGGGATTTTTTATATCCTGATTTTATTCATCTGGGTTGAAAGCATAGACAGTAAAAGAGGTTGAATGCTCTGTTTGAAGGGGCGTGTCTGCTGTGAGACTGTAAGTAAATGCCAACTGTTGTGATTGGCTGACACCTTTGCATTTGAAATGCGTATTACATTTTACTTTTACTACATTTTTTTTTCCTAATACAGCTGTCGAGACTAACGAATCGTAGAAGTGTTGATTATAGCATTTTTTCTTTTCCCATCACATGAAAGGCTGCAGTGATGAGCATTGAGTAGACAGAGTCTGTTTATCACGTGAATGCAGTGATCTCGTCATTGCACTGCGTTTTCCCTCACAAAATGCTTTCACCACAAAAAAAAAAAAACAACATCGACATGAATACAGTAAGAGCTTCGTGGTGCAGCATAACAGCATCATTAATTATAAAGGCAGTTTGGGCAAGTGTGCAGATAAATTCGCGATGTGTGAATGACAGTTCCGAACAATAAAAAGGGAGCATTCTTTGATTTCTCTCTGTAGTTATATCACAATTTAAATAACCGATTTGTTTCAGTATTACAGTATGAAACAGTATTAAACAATGTCGGAGCCCTTGGCTTCCTTAAAGCTGCAGTCTGTAACTTTTGACGCTCTAGCGGTTAATAAACAGAACTGCTTGCGTCTTGCAGAAGAACATCGTAGCCGGAACTACTTCTCTCTGTTTATGTCTATGAAGAATCACAAAGGTACTGGGTTACTCCGCCGCGGTACCCCCGAAGCAATCTAAAATAGTCTGAATATAAACACTTGTTATAGGTGCACCCTAGTGATTCAGGACAAGCCAAAAACACGGTTTGGAAAGTGGATACATGGTGTACTCGCTTATTATATACATTTTTCTACATTTTGAACACAAACAAAGTTACGGACCACAGCTCTGATTGGTTGTTTCTTACCGGGAGCGCATGACTTTCTGCAAATGGCAATAGGACACTGGGAGGAGCCAGAGGAGCTTGATTTCTTTCACAGATTATCTGTCTCATATTCTACTGTCAGGACATAATGAGAGGTTTAACTAATATGTAAAAAATATATTTTTACAAAACTTACCTACTGCAGCTTTAATATGAGGCAGAGTCTCTAACAGGTGCAATCGTTTTTTATTCTTCTGGAACCAGCATAAGCACCATGAAAACTAGAAGTAAAACACAAATAGCTGGTTAATGAGCCTTTGCCATTACAAAAACATATGATTAAATCATCACACCTTTTACAGTGCATCATCATGCATTTGTATTAGTGGTGGGCATAGATTGATTTTTTAAATCTAGATTAATCTCACTGTGATCTTGAAATTAATCTAGATTAAAATGGCTCAAGCTAGGTGTTGCTTTAGAAAAGAGGCTCATCTCCTTTTTCCAAAATGCATCACAAACTGCTTGAAAAAGCTGTAAACTACTTCCACATTGCACAAGGTGCAAACAACCTTACTCCTGTTTAACCTTAAGTTTTTTTCAAGTTTGTAGCTGTCAAGGTACTGTCACGGTTCGTGAATGCACCGTCTCCTGCTGTGTTCATGTTACATCATGTTGATTGTTTCATGTGGGTGCAGCTCATTCCAACAGCCCTTAATGCCCTGTCTTTCGTCTCTTGTTTGTCGGATCGTTGTTTGAGGTCCTTGGTGTACATGTCTGTACGTTCTCCAGTGTTCCTGCCCTTGCTCTGTTTCCTGTTCGGTCATCTCTGGATTATCACCACCTTTCACGTATCTACCACCACCATCATCTCTACCAACGCACTCAAACCACCTAGTCACCTGTCTGTGCTGCCATCGAGGTCCCTGCGTCAATCTCCAGCATCCATTCATCACACCTCCTTTCAATAAACTTCATTTACTTGCTTTTGCCTCCTGTCCTCCATTTACAGTGTCACAGGTACAGAAACCAAATAATTAAATGTAAAATAGTCTTCAATGTAAAAATGAAATATACAATCAAACCTACATTTATTCAGACACCTTCAACATTTCTCACATTATTGCAGTTTTGCTATATATATAAAACATTATATCTGGTGTCTGAATAACTTGGTTTGACTGTTAAAACTACAAAGTAATTCAGTCAAGAGCAGTGAGTGATTTTCTTCATTTTCTTGGATTAACATTACAGCAGCCAGTAGCTAAATTAGACGCGGTCACTTTAAGAGACGATGAACGCATCCAATATAATACACATCACATTTTTCCTCAACGGTTTACTTTCACTTAAGAAATAACTGACAGATTTTTCCAGCATAATTTCCAAGGTGGATATTTTGACATATTTTGTATGTATTTGTCAGCACAAGAGCAAAAATAATCAAATTCGATGTTCAAGTGTTTTGAGACGCCTTTCTCTGCGTGAGCCCTGAACACCAGAACACCGCGAGTACTGAATTGGACTCTTTCACATCTTTTTGTTTGTTCAAACTGCGATTTGTATTTGTTTGTTCATGTGCAGGAGGGACTTCGAGGAGAACTTCACAGAAGAGAGCTCGGTTCAGTATTACTGTCTGTCAGACGCGTCTCTCTCTCTCTCTCTCTCTCTCGCTCTCTCTCTCCGCACCGAACACAGTGCGCGAGTAACTAGCTACTCTGTTCAGCTTTTCAGCATCTTGTGTTTGGATGCTTTAATGTTTAAATCGACAAGCGGAAAGGCTTAAAAACATGTGTAAAAGATAAGCTTTCATGACGATGCGCAGCAGTGGCCCGTCAACTGTCCTGAGCATCTTTTTAGGCTGGCCTCAGCGAGTCAGTTATATAAAATATCAAGGTGAAAGTCATCATAGCTAGCTTAGTATAGACCCAGCTCCCAACCCAGCTTTGGGAATAGATTAACGGCAATATTGTTTTTTATCGCCCGATAAGAGTCTCGCGTTAACACAGCACGTTAACGCCGATAACAGCCCACCATTAATTTGTATATATGCAATGGACATTAATTTATAATAAACAATAATTTGCTCAGTTAACACATTAATCTTTCCTGGTACAAGTGGCACAACAAAACAATTTCCAAAAACAGTCAATGTAAACATTTTACATCATTAAATATTTCTGTCTCTTAAACATTGAACAAAAAAATAAACAAGGGTGCAAATTTTAAACTTGCTGCTTCCTGAGTTAGCCGCTAGCTTGATAATGTGTAGACATAAGACAAAGCAGCTTAACAAAACAATGTGTTACATGCTTGATAGTTTTGGGGGATGTTTCGTAACATTTAAGTGAGAAACAACTGGCACTGTAGCAAACCATGAAAAAAAAAGATCCGATAACAAACAATAACTGTCATGTCCACTGTCTGATCACCCCGTTCTTTGGTGTGTGTGTGTGTTTCTGTTTATGTCTGCATTTCGTATGCACATGGTGTTTTGTTTTGGTTTTGATCGTTCGTTTTGCACCTATCTTTGGCGTTCCTCCCTCCCCCTCATCACCACAGTTTCCGCTTCTAATTGTTTGACTCTGCTCACCTGAATTCAATGTCTGTTCATCTCTTGCTCTATTTATTCCCGTCTGTCGCGCCTATCGGTGCCAGATCGTTGTTCGTCAATAATCCCCGTGTAACCACTTTGTCTGATCCTGTCGAGCCTTGTTCTGTCGTGCCACTGTTTGCTGCTATTGGTTTTGTTTTGTTTTTCTATTTTTCCCCTCCCTTATTTCCTAGACCGGGCACCGGCATTTTTCAGAAGAGTTTTTGTTTGCACTGTCGCTGACTCTCTCGTGGCTTCCTCCCCTCTCCGCTCTCATCGCGGCCGCGCCGTTGGGCGCCCCCTGCCGGGTGTTTTTGCAAGGACATTGAAGTCTCTTATTTTTCTGTTGGACATTTTTCCTAATTTCCCGGCCTGTTTATGTTCATTGGAGGAAGTTTTTTTTTTGAATTTTTGAATAAATTGGTCCCACACAGTAACCTGCATCTGTGTCCATTTGTGTTCCTGACAGAACGATCTGGCCAAGATGGACACAGCAGGTACAGACTCTGTCAGAACCGCAGTCACCCAGCAGGGTGTTCTTTTGGGCCAACATGAAGCCAGACTCACGAATACCACAAGGGAGGTGGAGTTTTTAGCCAACCAAGTGGCTGAGCTGACCAGCCGGATCCAAGAGCTGCAACGAGAGGCTGCTCAGGGTGGTGCAGTTCACCACCTTTCTCGCCATGAGCCCGAGCCCCGATGCAATAACCCACCACCCTATGATGGGGACCCCAATTCCTGCCGGGTCTTCTTGTCCCAGTGTTCTGTGGTGTTTGCCTTGCAGCCACGCACATACGCACTTGAGATGTCCAAAGTGGCTTTTGTTTTGACTCTTCTGACCGGCAAGGCCAGAGACTGGGGAACCTCCGTCTGGGAGACTAAAGCTCCCTGTTGTGCTTCTTTTAAAGATTTCCGCCAGGAGATGGAGAGACTATTCGACCGCTCTGCAAGAGGTAAGGAAGCCGCTGACCAGCTAGCACGGCTCCGTCAGGCGGGTCGCTCAGTGACGGACTATGCCATTCATTTTAAGACGCTTGCAGCGACCTGCGATTGGAATGAGGGGGCCTGTCGAGCTATGTTCCGTGCTGGGCTAGAGGATGACATCCAGGATGAGCTGGCCACTCAGGACCTGCCACGTGACTTTGATGATCTTGTTAACATGGCGTTGCGGATCGAGGGTCGCCTTCACCGCCGTCGTCAGCGCCTGGCATTTTGTGTACCCTGGAGGACTGAGGAGTCGTCATCTGTCTCCCCCACAGAAACCACTGAGCCTGAGTCTATGCAGGTGGGGCAACTTTATGGACCTCTCTCTAGCCACCCATTGGGGAATTCCTTCCATTCCTCTTCCCGAACCTATTCCTGCCCGTTCTTTGAATGGCACTTTAATAACCACTGTCTCCTATGCCACTCTCCCTGTCAATCTTATAGTCTCGGGCAATCACCGTGAGATGACCACGCTGTACCTTCTTGAATCCCCGAGTGCTCCCATAGTTCTGGGGCACCCGTGGTTGGTGCAACATGGCCCTCACGTGGATTGGTCCAACAACTCTGTCCTGTCTTGGAGTAAGTTTTGTCTCGCGTCTTGTCTGGGTGCTGCCTCTTTTCCTGTGTCTGTGTGTTCTGTCTTGCAGGTGGAGGCGGCTGATTTGAAGGGGGTCCCGGTGGAGTACCACGACCTGTGCCAGGTGTTTAGTAAGTCCCGGGCCACCTCCTTACCTCCACATCGCCCTTATGATTGTGCCATTGAGCTCCTCCCAGGCACTTCTCCGCCCAAGGGTCACTTGTTTTCCCTTTCAGGCCCGGAAAGAGAGGCCATGGACAAATATATTAATGAATCCCTCAAAGCCGGCCTCATCCGACCCTCTTCATCTCCTGCAGGTGCTGGGTTCTTCTTTGTCAAGAAGAAGGACGGCTCCTTGCGTCCTTGTATAGATTATCGAGGCCTGAATGACATCACTATTAAAAACAGGTACCCCTTGCCTCTTATGTCATCTGCCTTTGAGTTATTGCAGGGAGCCAAGGTCTTCACCAAGCTAGAACTTCGGAATGCCTATCACCTTATTCGCATACGTGAGGGGGATGAGTGGAAGACAGCTTTCAACACATCCACGGGACACTTTGAGTACCGGGTCCTACCATTCGGTCTGACCAATGCCCCAGCTGTCTTCCAGGCCCTGGTTAATGACGTGTTGAGAGACATGGTGAATCGCTTTGTCTTCGTGTATCTTGATGATATCTTGACATTTTCCCCATCTCTGCAGGTACACACTCAGCATGTTCGCCAGGTGTTACAATGGCTGCTGGAGAACCAGCTCTATGTTAAGGCGGAGAAGTGCGTCTTCCATGCCCAGTCGGTTCCATTCCTGGGGTTCGTTGTTTCTGCGGGGGAGATCAAAGCCGACCCCTGTAAGGTAAGGGCCGTTGCCGAGTGGCCAGCTCCTGACTCTCGTAAAGCTCTGCAGCGGTTCCTGGGGTTCGCCAACTTCTATCGGCGGTTCATCCGGAACTTTGGTCAGATTGCTGCACCTTTAACGGCACTCACCTCTCCCAAGGTACCGTTCAAGTGGAATACTGGGGCACAGGAGGCCTTTGATAGATTAAAGTCCCGTTTTATCTCTGCTCCTGTCTTGTCTATTCCAGACCCTGAACGTCAATTCATTGTTGAGGTGGATGCCTCCGATGTCGGAGTGGGCGCGGCCCTATCTCAGCGGTCGCACGAGGATGGAAAGGTGCATCCCTGCGCCTTCTTCTCTCACCGCCTGAGTCCCCCAGAACGGAATTACGACATAGGTAATCGGGAGTTGTTGGCGGTCAGGCTGGCTTTGGGGGAGTGGCGTCACTGGTTGGAGGGCACGGCTCAGCCCTTCCTGGTCTGGACAGATCACAAAAACCTCGAGTATGTCCGTTCGGCCAGGAGGATAACCTCCCAACAGGCTCGCTAGGCCCTCTTCCTTGGCCGGTTCAATTTCACACTGTCCTACAGGCCCGGGTCAAAGAATGTTAAGCCCGATGCTCTTTCTCGTCTCTTCGAGGCTCCTGGGGGAGGGGAGTCAGCAGACACTATCTTGCCCAAAGGGGTGGTGGTGGCATCCCTCTCTTGGGACATCGAGAGACGAGTAAAGGAGGCCCTACTTAAGGGGCCTGTGCCGAAGGGGGGCCCAGCGGGTATTCTGTTTGTTCCCACCAAGTTGCGCTCTGAAGTCATCCAGTGGGGTCACTCATCCAGGCTAGTCTGTCATCCAGGAGTCCGGAGGTCGCTGGCTGCCATCCGTCAGCGATTCTGGTGGCCATCCATGGCCAAGGATGTCAGGCAGTTCGTGGCTGCCTGCTCGGTGTGCGCTCAGAACAAGACTTCCAATGCGCCTCCCGTTGGTCTGCTCCACCCATTGCCCATCCCTTCCCGCCCCTGGTCACATTTGGCCCTTGATTTTGTCACTGGCCTTCCAGAATCCAAGGGTAACACCGTCATTCTTACGGTGGTGGACCGTTTCTCTAAGGCGGCTGATTTCATTCCCCTTCCCAAGCTCCCCTCAGCCAAAGAGACTGCTCAGGTGATGGTTGATCATGTATTCCGGATTCATGGCCTTCCGGTCAACGTGGTCTCTGATAGGGGTCCCCAGTTTGTCTCTCGGTTTTGGAGGGATTTCTGTCGGCAGATCGGGGCCTCTACGAGTCTGTCTTCAGGATTCCATCCCCAGACCAACGGGCAGTCCGAGCGGGCAAACCAGGATTTGGAACGTACTCTTCGCTGCCTGGCATCCCACAATCCCGGCTCCTGGTGTCAACAGCTTTCCTGGGTAGAATACGCCCATAACTCCCTTCCTGTTTCTGCCACAGGTATGTCCCCATTCCAGTGTTCTGTCGGTTATCAACCTCCCTTGTTTCCCACACAGGAACCCGAGGCTGCGGTCCTGTCTGCTTTGGCCTTTGTCCGACGGTGTCGACGCACCTGGAAGAGGGCCAAGACGGCCTTGGCCCAGGCTAATAGGCGGACTAAAGCAGCGGCCGACCGTCACCGAACTCCTGCTCCCCGCTATGTGTGTGGTCAAAGGGTATGGCTCTCCACCAAGGACCTGCCTCTCAGGGTAGCCTCACGCAAGTTGGCACCCAGGTTCATTGGCCCATACCGGATCACGAAGGTCCTGAGTCCGGCGGCGGTGCAGCTCAAGCTCCCTACCACGCTTGGTCGGGTGCACCCTGTTTTCAATGTTTCCAGGGTTAAACCTGTGTTCTATTCCCCTCTTGTTCCATCTGCCCCAACCCCCCCCTCCCCCCCGTCTAGTGGATGGCTCTCCGGTCTATACGGTGTGGAAGTTGCTGGATGTCCGATGTAGGGGTCGGGGCTTTCAATATCTTGTGGACTGGGAGGGCTATGGCCCAGAGGAGAGGAGCTGGGTTCCGGCCCGGGACATCTTGGATCGGACACTTGTCGAGGACTTCTACCGGCGACAAGGTGAGCCCCTTCCTGCGGCGCCTGGTGGCGTCCGTCGGAGGGGGGGTACTGTCATGTCCACTGTCTGATCACCCCGTTCTTTGGTGTGTGTGTGTGTTTCTGTTTATGTCTGCATTTCATATGCACATGGTGTTTTGTTTTGGTTTTGATCGTTCGTTTTGCACCTATCTTTGGCATTCCTCCCTCCCCCTCATCACCACAGTTTCCGCTTCTAATTGTTTGACTCTGCTCACCTGAATTCAATGTCTGTTCATCTCTTGCTCTATTTATTCCCGTCTGTCGCGCCTATCGGTGCCAGATCGTTGTTCGTCAATAATCCCTGTGTAACCACTTTGTCTGGTCCTGTCGAGCCTTGTTCTGTCGTGCCACTGTTTGCTGCTATTGGTTTTGTTTTGTTTTTCTATTTTTCCCCTCCCTTATTTCCTAGACCGGGCACCGGCATTTTTCAGAAGAGTTTTTGTTTGCACTGTCGCTGACTCTCTCGTGGCTTCCTCCCCTCTCCGCTCTCATCGCGGCCGCGCCGTTGGGCACCCCCTGCCGAGTGTTTTTGCAAGGACATTGAAGTCTCTTATTTTTCTGTTGGACATTTTTCCTAATTTCCCGGCCTGTTTATGTTCATTGGAGGAAGTTTTTTTTTTGAATTTTTGAATAAATTGGTCCCACACAGTAACCTGCATCTGTGTCCAGTTGTGTTCCTGACAATAACTTCCAAGGTAAAGTCTATTTAATTTGAGACAAGTGAAGCCCATTTTTAGCGATTGTTAGCACTTCCGTTTCTGACGCGCAGACTCAAACAAAGCTTGACGACGTCAGCCGGCTGTCTGACAGATGTAAATCTTCTAGTAGCTGTGCATGCAAACTGCCATCGTTAATCTTGCAGAGACGGCGAGCTTGAGCGGGGAGTTCTTTGTCGTGAGTGAGCAGGAGTAAGTATTCTGATTAATTATTTTGTATAGTATTTTAAAATGTAACGCCAGTTCACCATATTAAGTTAATTGCCTGCGAGCTTCTCCACCTGTCTGTACGGTAATGCGACAGAGAGACGAGTGGTTATGACGCAATCATTAGCCTATTTTTTTTACAAAAACTGTTTATACGGGGCCATAATGTAACATAGAAGGTAATGGAGCCCTTTATACATTGTCATGTATCTTTAGAAATAAATAATGGACAAACGGAGTCTTTAAACGCCTCAGATGTAAAGTTATTCGCTGTCAAAGTGATGCAAAATGAATGGGAGTCAATGGGAATGCTAACGCAAGTGCTACTAGTGAGTTCTGCTACAAGATGGCAGCACCCGGCCAACTTCAACTTCCGGTCGAGTTCCTTGCCGCCTGGAGAAAAGAAGTAAACTGAGTGATGACAAAACAAAGAAATAATCAAAAGCAGAAAAAAACATGATAACCCCAACCAAACTAACCTATTAAACAGAAAATGTAGAAATAAAACCGCAAATTTCAGCGTATCCGACATCCAACATAAACTACTCTAATTAATAGCAAAAGTACATAAATGGCAGTCACTCTTTACCTAGAACTAACAAAATAGAAATATAATTAAATACAAAAACTTGCCTACCTCCTTTCCCCGAAACTAAGCTAACAGGACTATTCTCTGGGATAATGTCAAACCAGCAATTACAACTGCAATCATTCAGCAACAGGTATTTCCAAGTTCTAACGATCAATGACCTAGTTTTAGTAAACATATCCACAAACTAGGAACCATTGAACTAGCAAATAAGTCAGTCATCTAAACAATTCAGAAAATAACTAAATACAAAACACAACTCCAACAATAAGAGTAAAATGAACGCGGCTGGCAAAAATGGACAGTCGCCCACTGGCTGGAAAGCAGGACGGCTGACAACATCACACGAAGCCTGGCTCCCTTTTAAGTGGGTAGGTCCATCCTGATTGGTCAACTGATAAACCGAACAGCCAATAAACAAAACCTAAGAATTTAGAACAGAAAAACAGCAGAGATGAAAAAAAAAAAAAAACAGGGAGCAAACAAAAATACAAGACATACGAGGAACGTAACTGTATGAAAGTTGTTTAGGTGCGGACCTTATACTAGGTGACAACCGCTACAGATTGTTCAGGCAGAACAATAAATCACTTGGTCCATGTCCACAACAAAGTTCTTTACTTTTTCTTTTGCTTCATACATCAGTATGGGTGTGGTTCTATAAATGAATAATAATAACAATAATGAATATACAGTAGATACAATGAGGTAGAAACAATACTGAACAAAAAGTAATGCAATAGCATAAAGATGAGGACATATTTATACAAGTCCAGCAGCTGTACATTTACCTCAGGTTTATGCACATATTCACTTCAAATAGACTCACATAATATTAAATTGCATAATATGCAAGAAGTAACATTTAAAGTCTAATTCAGCACTTTTTATGCTGATATGAATCGGTATAACATAGCAGCAACTAAATCTACCAATATATACATGAAAGAGTATATAACTACTTACTTTTAAGATGTACGCACACAGTATGAACAAAATGAACTAGAAATCGGACCCGATCAGCACGGAGATCTCTACAAAACTGCCGTGAGATTTAGCGCAAAGTTACATGTCTGGGCAAGAACACATTTGACTGACATTCATTTCTCCCGATCTAAACCAATGAAATTACAAGAATGATAGTCAGGTGATTCAGAAATAATATGTAATTGTAAATGAAGAAAAGGCTCATTAATCTTTGTTGGTGTCATCAGGTAGGGGAGGCAGTTTAATCAGACGAGCCACAGGTCTTGTGTAAGTTTTGTCTTTGACATTCACTACAGCTGTACGAACACATCCATCTTGTCAGGTAATGACTTTGGCTACTGTACCTATTTGCCACAGGGCTCTTGGTGCTTGTTGATCCACAATCATCACGACCTCACCAGTTTGAAGGTTTTCTGATTCTCTTTGCCATTTTTGTCTTCGTTGCATGTCTGGGAGGTAATGCCGTATGAAACATTTCCAGAAGTTTTCAATTAGAATCTGGCTGTGACGCCATCTCCTTCGACTGAGTATTTCTGATTCCGGATAGACAACTTGTGGTAATGCAGAGGTTGGACGTCCCATAAGGAGGGAATTAGGTGTCACAGGGTCTATATCTGCTATATCTGAGGAAACATATCCCAACGGCCTGGAGTTTAATATGCCCTCCACTTCCACAAGTACAGTGATCAGTACTTCCTCTGGCACGGATTGAGAACCAAGGGAGGTGCGCAGTGCAGTCTTGATAGACCTAACCTCTCTCTCCCATGATCCTCCAAAATGCAGTGCATTTGGTGGGTTTAGACGGAAATGGATCTGCTGAGAAGCCAGATGTTCTTTCAAGGCTGGGTGAAGTCTATGTTACCTCCCTTGAAGTTTGTACCATGGTCAGAAAGCACTTCATATGGTTTCCCTCTGCGAGCTATGAACCTTCTTAACGACATAAGAAAGGAGTCTTTGTCAATGCTCGATAGAAGTTCAATATGAACAGCTTTGGTAGTAAGGCACTTGTACAGTATTCCCCAACGTTTTTCACATCTGCGTCCGAACTTAACCTGGAATGGACCAAAACAATCAACGCCTGTCGAATAGAAAGCTGGACAAAACAGTCTAAGATTAGACTGGGGAAGATCTGCCATCATGGGGATTTCTGGCTTCCCTCGCCATTTCTTACATTCAAAGCAGCTGCGTTGGTGTTTTTTAACTGCCTCTCTGCCTCTTATGATCCAATATTTCCGTCTCAGTTCTGCGAACACACGCTCGGGTCCTGAATGAGACAGGAGGTTGTCGTAATGTTGAATCAGAAGCTTTACAAGAGGGTGAGCAGGATCTAAGACAATGGGGTGGAGAGTGTTTGCATCCAAGTGCTTACATCTGCGGAGGCGTCCACCTACTCTGACTAATTTGGCTTTGTGATCATATTCTGGGGCTAGAGTAAGAAGTCGACTAGAGTGAGATATAGGTTTACCTAACTGAAGTTGGGCTGTTTCTTCTGGGAAGCTTTCAACTTGAGCACGTCTCAGAAGTTCCTGTTCAGCTTGTGTGTAGTCATCAGCAGAGAGTTCACTTTCGTCTGCCGCCCCATGAAGGTAAATAGCAGTAGCCTTAATCAGATCTTGAAGTGAATTGTATTGAGAGATATCTGGAATATCAGTTTGGCTGGAGGATAGCGCTCCACAGAAAGTAGAACTGCGGTGTTCTTGAATATCATCACCTACAGCCTCAAGTGGCTGTTTGGGCCAAATACTAACTGGCTGAGTTAAGAACTGTGGACCCTGATTCCAGCGGCTTTGTGTTGTAAGTTTAGAGAGAGTGAGGCCTCTGGTAATGTCGTCAGCTGGGTTCAGCTCTGAATTGATATAGCACCAGGCTTTTGGGTCTGTAAGATCCTGTATCTCAAACACCTTGTAGTTGCATGAATCCGACTGAAGCCAAGTCAATACAGTTGTGGAGTCAGTCCAGTATAGTTCTTGATCAATTTTGATGGTCAGTTCTTTTCTCAGAGTGGCAGCCAGCTGAGCGCCAGTCAGGGCAGCAAAGAGTTCGAGTCGCGGTATAGATTGTTGTCGTTTGGGTGCTACTCTCGATCTCGCAGCAACAAATGAAACCTTAGTTTCACCATGTTTATCACTTGTACTGATATATGCAACTGATCCGTAAGCACGTTCCGATGCATCACAGAATACATGAAGAGTGTGACTGCTAACTGACAGATCAGTATTTGGTTTGGTGTAACATCTTGGGAATGTGACGTGTGGTAATTGTGAAAGCTTACTTTGCCAGGTCAACCAGGCCTGAAGTAGATCTTTGCGAAGATCTGGGTCATCCCATTCACGTTTCTTGTCCCACAAACGTTGAATGATAATTTTGGCTCTTGTTGTGAATGGAATTAAAAAGCCTAATGGGTCATATTGGCTTGCAAGGGTTTTGTAGATGTTCCTCAATGTTGGTGGAGAATTTTCCTGTTTTTTGCAGATTTCAGCTCATCCGGGAAATTAGCGATTACTGATGGAGTGTTGGTGGCATACTGTCTCAATTCAAAGCCACCCTCTGAAAGGAGTTTATGCATCTTGGTTACAAGAGTCTGTGCTTCATCAGCTGATGGAAAACTTTGCAGCCAGTTGTCAACATAAAAGTTGTGCTCCACTGAGGCATGCACATCATTGTCTGGTTTGCTGTGGTCATACACATGTTTCTGCAAAGCAAATGTTGCGCAACAGGGGCTACAGACTGTTCCAAAAGGCAATACCTGCCACTCATAAACAGTGGGCGCTCTACCCTGTTCCAAGTTTCTCCAAAGGAAACGGAGAAAGGGTTTGTCTTCATTCAGCAGACCCAGCTGGTGGAACATTCCTTTTATATCGCTGCTGATAGCGACAGCATTTTCTCTGAAGCGCAGAAGTACTCCTAAGAGGGTTGGTCCTAGTGTAGGGCCAGGCAGGAGGTGGTCATTTAAGCTTGTTCCTTTGTGCTTAAATGAGCAGTTGAAGACAATTCGTTGTTTTTCATTGTGTTGAACAATGTGATGTGGTATGTACCATGTTTGATGGCTTTTCTCTGCCTCCTCTGGTGTCAGTTTCGAGATTTAACCAGCATTTTCAAGTTTTTGCCCTTCATTAATGTACACTGATGCAAGGTCTGTGTTCTGCAAAAGGCGTTTTTCTGTGCTCCTTAAGTGGGCTGTTACTGCCTCTTTAGTTGATTGTAAAGGTGGAACATTTCTTTTCCAGAGGAGGGGTGTTGCATACCTTTGAATGCCTCTGACTGCCAGCCTGATAGTTTTCTCCTCTAGAATTTGCACTGCTTCTGTGTCTTGCCTTGATCTTGTGATCAGTTTTTCACTCCTGTACGGAAATGGGTTAGGGTTAGGATCATGAAATTTGCTTTAAGATCATGAGGCAGTTTGGCAAGAAGACGTGAAACATGAGACCCACATTTGAGTTTTTGTCCATCCTTTAGCTCCAAGTTGGTCCAGCATTCCAACTAATGCACGCACTTTGAGGGCAAACATTCTAAAGGATTTAATGTCGCCACTCTTGATTTTTGGGCCATCCATCAATTCTGCAATTCTTTGTAGTGCGAATTGATGTGGTTGACCATAAAGTGCAGTTATAGACCTCATAGTGTTGGTGTATGGGTACCTGCTGTTGACATATGAGTCTGCAATAAGCAAAGCATTCTCCTGTTTCAGATGATCAACAAGTATTTGGTACTTAAAACGTTCTGTAGCCTCAACAGGTAGCAAGTTATCCAGTGCAATTTTGAGTCGTGCAAACTCTCTGGGATCCTCACTGCTAAAATTAGGAATGGTGGGAATGGGACCTCTGTAGGTGGGCTCTACATGAGGATAAGTTGGAGAAGGAGGACGCACTGGGTGGTATGGATGATATGTTTCAGACTGAGCATAATCTGCGTTCTGTTGTGGGGTCAAGAATCTTGATTTGTCTGCAGGAGTAGCAGCTGATCGACCATAGCAGTCTGAGTGTCTCTCATAGCGTGCATGGTGAGCTAATGTATCCCTTGACATAAGTCTCTCATCTTGGTAGACTGGACTTGTAACTGAATAACCATGATGAGGTTGCTGATAACCATGTGGTTCGGTGGAAGGGAAATAGCTGACAGGTCTGCTGTTCAGACTATGATCTTTATAAATCCCATAAGTAGCTGCTGTCTCTTGGCTGTAGTCATGAGGCATAAACTGAACAGCTGAGGGAGATCGGCTGTGCTCTCTTTGGTCAGTGGACAGATAGTTATGGCCTCTGTGGTCTATGTTGTAATAACCACTTTGTCTGTCTACATGCCTAATACCAAGATGAGGATATGTAGCATCTTCCTGATTAGCTAACTTGTGCTGGGCTTGAGCTGGTTCATAAGGAGAGAAAGGATGACTTGAAGTTAGCAGATTTGCAGAGTCTGGTAGCCTCAGTTCTCCTAGGCTGTCAGTGAGATAATCAATCTCTTTGTGACTGACTGAATGAGAATGCAAGGGCTCTCTTCGTGGTTCTACAGGCACTGCCCTCATGGGCTGAGGAAGATCGTCTTGATCTCTAAACAGAACTGGCCTGTCCTCAGTGGCTGCTGTATATGGACTTGAGGAGAGAACTTTATGATCTGCATCAATTATTCGCCTTGGAGAAGTCCGAGTACGGGGCTTTGGCTGTGGCAGTGGCTGCGGCAAACCCTGATATGTCTCCACAAATGAGCTTCTTTCATTTGATCCAGTGCTCATACTTTTCGTTGGTTCTGGTCCGCTTTCAGTACATGGGAACTCTTTAAAGGCAGGCTTTTTACCTGGTTCAGATCCAGTTGCACCATTTGCAGGCTGTTCATCAGAATGAAGTAGCTGACATGGCATTGTGTAATCAACATAGAAGTCATCTAAGTATCTTGGTGGGATGACTTGTCGACGTGGTCGAACTGCTGGTAAATCTGAGGTAGCCTGTCTTTCTATTCTGGACATGGTGATGCTGTAGTAGCTGCTTAATCCGGCTCGAAGGACCAAATTTTGTATGAAAGTTGTTTAGGTGCGGATCTTATACTAGGTGACAACCGCTACTGATTGTTCAGGCAGAACAATAAATCACTTGGTCCATGTCCACAACAAAGTTCTTTACTTTTTCTTTTGCTTCATACATCAGTATGGGTGTGGTTCTATAAATGAATAATAATAACAACAATAATGAATATACAGTAGATACAATGAGGTAGAAACAATACTGAACAAAAAGTAATGCAATAGTGTAACAGGTACAGAAAGTGTTTTGTTAAAACATATGTATTGATTGTTCTAATTCTCACAAAATTGTTTTTCACATGAACCTGATATGATTGCCTAAGTGTGTTGAGTACGCTTCCCCTTTACTGCGGTGATGTCATCATGAGCCTACATAATTTCCTGTTATGTCCCCTCCTCTTCCTCTTGGCATTGTAATTGCATGGAAGAGGTGGGTTATTTTTGGCTCCTGCTAATCCTTATTAATCTTTATTTTAATTGTTGCTTTTATTTCTATATCTTCGTTGCAAATTGTGTATTATGTTATTTTACTTGCCTGTGTGGTTATTTTTGTCATTTTGCCCAATTTAAGTTATATTTGTGTCTTTGGCCTAATGTGGAGATGAAAAGCACATGGTAATTAAATCTACGTCACATTTGTTTTATAGAGCAAGATAAGGGTGATTGTACTCAGAGGCTGTTTTTATTTTGTTTTACATCAGATCTCAGAGTAAAACCCAGCGAAACCGCCGCCTGTTGTCCCGTGTCTGCTTTCACAACGCAGAGAAAAGTGATTTTAAAACTGGTGTCGTGAGCCACCGGTTACAATAGCATAAAGATGAGGACATATATATACAAGTCCAGCAGCTGTACATTTACCTCAGGTTTATGCACATATTCACTTCAAATAGACTCACATAATATTACATTACATAATATTCAAGAAGTAACATTTAAAGTCTAATTCAGCACTTTTTATGCTGATATGAATGTGCGATCAAGCTTATGAGGGCATTGATTACCTCAGAGGAATAAACAAACTTTTAGAATAGCAATATAAGATAGCAGCAACTAAATCTACCAATATATACATGAAAGAGTATATAACTACTTACTTTTAAGATGTACGCACACAGTATGAACAAAATGAACTAGAAATCGGACCCGATCAGCACGGAGATCTCTACAAAACTGCCGTGAGATTTAGCGCAAAGTTACATGTCTGGGCAAGAACACATTTGACTGACATTCATTTCTCCCGATCTAAACCAATGAAATTACAAGAATGATAGTCAGGTGATTCAGAAATAATATGTATATCCTAAAGTTTAACAAATTAAATGTCCAGCAGAGGGCACCAGCGTCATTAAATCTTAGCCTTTTGTACAGTAACACTCCCCCCCCTTAAAAAACTATATAATGATACAAACATTATAAATTAAGCCACCAACCAAGCTCTGGATAAAGCATCAGCAATTATATTCCTTTTTGTGCTTAATCACCAAATTATAACCTTGTACAACTAGAAACCAGCATCAAACGCTGGTTATGGTTATACATGTGGGCCAAGAACACCGAAGGGTTATGGTCAGTGAACACATTTACAGGCATATTACTTGAGCTAATACACATCAAAATATTGTAGAGCTGTCAGAAGTGCCAAAGCTTCTTTTTCAATAGTAGAGTAGTTTAACTGATGCTTATTAAACTAACATGAAAAGAAACACACAGGATGTTAGATTCCTGGATCAATCCTGAAGGAAATATCATTAATTACATGCAACTTGTACATTACACTTGGTTTTGTTTAGACCATAAAAGCAGCCTCTGTAACGATGCTGTATAATTAAATGCATCCATTATTGAAAGCAAGTAATTAATAGCAAGCTATAGTCATATGAATTATTTTGATAGTGTCAGAAGAGACAGTCCTGGGGCTTGTACAATATCATACAAGTGTAAAACTGAATTATTAAGACTGTGTTTAGGGATAATTTTTAAGACTTTGACCCTGTCCAGATACCCAAACTTGCAGTCTTGGCCACTTGAGAGTGTGTGTACATGTCTTAATAATGCCAAAGCACAGCGTCCTTAACACACACTAAACCTCTCCAATAATGCTCCGGAGCACTATACAAAGCTTAGTGTATCCCATCATGCATCATGTTTTGGAATAAATTGGCAGACTTTTTGCAGAGATCTCACAAGAGGTCACAGAAAGCTGTCCAATGTACAGTATGTGAAATATTGATAATTAGATATTAAAAATCTCTGTAAACACATAAGTGTCCCATAAGGCAGTGGCTCCCAATCCTGGTCCTGGAGAACCCCAACACTGCACATTTGAGATGTCTCCCTGATCAAACACACCTGATTCAACTCATCAGCTCATCAGTGAAGACTCCAAGGCAGATTAGAGAGACACCAAAACCGTGCAGTGCTGGGGTTCTCCAGGATCAGGATTGGGAAACACAGTCATCAGGTCATGAAAAGTTCGACACACACTTGTGGTCATCATACACACTTGTGGTCATCATGCTCACTTGAACACTAGGCCAAATACAGGAAAGACTTCAAATAAGTAATCAAGTGGTCAAGTGCAAAGATGGCAAGTGTGGGTATTTGGACAGTGCAACAGTTAAAAAAAAAAAACAAATGCTGGAAACAGCAGGAATGTTTGATAAAAGAGACAAACTATCACAGACTTACTGCTGCAAATATCTGCCTCCGCAGCTTTCTGTCTTCTCCATTTCTGAAGGAATCCCTCTCCAGAAACACCACTGGGCTTCCTTTACGTCTTTTCAGCTAAAAATAAAAATAATAAAAAAGAATAAAATAAAAAGAAAATAAAATTGATTTAATATTGAAATTGAATTATAAAATTGAATTATATACAGAATGTTAATAATGATCTGTGAGCATAATATTTAGATATAAACTGATATGAATGAACTGCAAGATGAAAAAAATATTATTTTTATCATTTATTTATTTTTAATTTATTTTATTTTTTGGGGATTTACATTAAAAGGTATTTAAGATTTATAAAATACTAACACTAATTTACCTTGCTGTTAGAGTTTGCTAGTAATACTGAAAAAAAAAAGCTTTTACATGTCCTTCGGACAAGTAAATCAATCATGCACTTGTCAGAGTAAAAAAGTTTTTTTTTTTTTTTTTTTGCACAAATGTAATTTATTCTGAAGCAGTCTAATCAGTGCTCTATCAGATATTACTTGAATCAGTATATTTTTGATATCTGCCTTAAATTGATGGCTGTTACGCTTTTTAACGTAAAAAGATTAAACTTTTTAACTTTTAAAAGTTAAATGGAGATTTACATTTACGTTGAAGTCTTACATGTTATCCTCACATTAAATTAGAATAATAAGCAGTGTTGGGGAGTAACTAGTTACATGTAACGGCATTACGTAATTTAATTACAAAATAAATGGGTTACACTTTATTTTAAGGTGTCCTTGTTATGGGGTAGTTATACATTTAAGTACTGAGTAATAATAATTAACTACATGTACTTCCTATATGGTTAGGGTTAGGATTAGGGTTTGGTTTAGGGTTACTTGCATGTAATTATGCATTATTAATTGTAATTATGATAGTAAGTACATGTAATACGTGTAATAAGGACACCTTAAAATAAAGTGTTACCAATAAATGTAACTGTAATCAGTTACAGTTACTAAGAAAAAATGAGTTATTAAATTACAGTTACTTATGAAAATTTGAACGATTACAAAGGGGATTACATTTGAATATTTACAAACATCCACATTCACATTTTTTCCTTCCCAAATTGCACTAAGACATACAGCGAATAATCTCCGTGACGCAGAAACACAGACTGGTTCATAGAATTGAGTCATAAAAATGGAATTCAACCTAACGTGGATGCAATATGCCACATTTTGGACGAATAAATCAAAAGTAGGTCAGTACACTTGAATCAAAATGCGATATGAGAGTGTTTGTGAATATTAAGCCTCAAAATGTCAATCTATGAATCCTGCACGTTCTGCGTTTCTTTAGAAATCAGGCGCTGACTGCTCATCTGCGATTATTTCCGAATCCGCCATTCAATAAGTAAATCTCTAATAAATCATGAATCGGTTAGTCGTGACTGCCAATGGTTGGGCTCGCATGCTCTCCGCACTTCCGCCAAACGGTCTGGATCAGACTCAGAGTAATCAATGCAAGAGAGAATGGAGTGGACTCACACTCACTCAAAATACTGTATAAACGAAATCATTATCGTCTATTGTAATGTTACAGTACTAATTTAGCAGACAAATAATCATATTTTATCATAGGTTTAGGGGGAGCTAGTGCAGACAAGAACACAACCCTTAGGAAAATGGCACTAACATGGTTTAACCATGGAATTTGTAGTAAAAATAAATACAAGTGGTAATTAATTTGCCAAAAAACTAAAATGCACTTACACAACATGGTAATAGTCTAATAAAAATCTTCAGTATTAAAGTCATGAGAGGAATAATGGATAATGGAAGTGAAGGTGCAGTTCAGGAGAGAACTCTTGATTATGTTGCATGTCCCCAACCTAAGGATTTAAATCTTTTTCATGTCAGTTCCATACACAAAATAGGGTTGTCCATGTTTCAGAATGTGTTGTGGCTGTATGAGTGTGAGATTTCCCAGCCTAATTTTTTTCCCAGTCCGTCCCTCTTGGAAATTAATGCTGCAGACAAGCGGTTTCATTTACTACACATAGGCCTACTGAAACTCGCAATGTTTTCAGCCACTGCTGCCTCAATATATGAGCACATGAACACATAAACATAATCTCTAGAACTGCTCTGAGTCACTTCATGTGCATTTTACTAATTTTGAGAAAATATCATCATATCATATACAAAGAGACAGCAGTGTTTCAAGAAGACACCAATGTTTCAGGAGTTTAGTAGACAAAATAGGACACATGCTTATTAGATAAAGTCTAATTGTGTGGTGGATGTGTTCAAATGGGATCATCTTAATTCAAGTGATGAAGGATGGTGAAAGTCTGACAGTATTGAGCTTTACTTTAAGGTTAAACCTGAATGGTGTAAATATTTGAAGATGATTAACAGTTGCAAATAAACATTCATTATAAATTTAGAAAAGTAATCAAAAAGTACTCAAAAGTAATCAGTTACATTACTTTTTTAAAGTAATTAAAAAAGTTACACTACTATTACATTTTAAATACGTTAACTTGTAATCTGTAACCTATTACATTTCCAAAGTAACCTTCCCAACACTGATAATAAGACATTATGGTTGTTATTATTATTGTGAATTATTAAAATGAAATCAGTATCAACAAACTCCGTCTGTCCAAATTAATAAATTTTGTTATTAGATTAATGTTTTACTTTTTTGACATACAAAATATGAAATGCTGGAAAAATACACTGATACTTTTAAATATGATATTAAACCAGTAGGTGGTGACAAGTCACTGTCTTAATGAGTGAATCACTGATTCAACTGATTCAGTCAAATGGCTGATTCATTCAATAAATGAAGCAAGGAACCGTTTTTTATGAATGGCTCACTGAATCATTGACTCGTTTAAAAATTAATCATTTAGTAACGAAAGACTCTTGCTCAAAGATGTCCAACTGTTCTGCTTTGGCTTTGCTTTGAAATCTTTTTTGTTTGAAATGGAACAAAAATGACCCATAATGTGTGTCTAAAATGTAAGTCAGTTAATATTACTTGTTTATTTAACTGAAGATGTCTAAAATCAATATCACATTTGCAATCGAGCTGAAAGTCAGAAAAACATCAATCCTGGTTGTGTGATGTTGCACATATTATACAGAATATTTATATGTTTTTGTATCGCAATCTTTGTTTCTTTGTGTGTGCTGCTCTTTTAGTTTTTATTCCTCTGCGAGTTTTTTTTTTTTTTTTTCAATTCAATTCAAGTTTATTTGTATAGCGCTTTTTACAATACGAATCGTTACAAAGCAACTTTACAGAAAATTATGTTTCTACAATATTTAGTAGTAGCTTATGGTGGTGACTGTCAGTTTGTGCACAGGATTTTTAGAAGAAATTAATACAAGATGTAGTCAGCCAGACGATGAACATTACTAATATTATTAATTAATAATTGTCATATGATGCAGTCACACTTGTAGCAATATTTGTTAGTTCTGTTTGTTGATTCAGGGTCAGCATCATCTGAGGTCCTCTGAGGGTCAGCATCATCTCTTCTCAGGTGTTCTGGATCCAGACTGGAGCTTGTGTAAATCCTAGTTACCACGGGATGAAGATCCCAGCAGAAACAGAGAAACACACAGAGACATCATTAGCATAGCTGCTGATCCAACAAAGTAAAATTAGTTTAACCCAAGCTAATGAATAAAAATGCACATTAGATCAGATGCAACTACACTCACAATTCAAAAGATACATTATTCGAATGCTTGACGAAAGAGATGTGTTTTCAATCTAGATTTAAACAGAGAGAGTGTGTCTGAACCCCAAACATTATCAGGAAGGCTATTCCAGAGTTTGGGAGCCAAATGTGAGAAAGCTCTACCTCCTTTAGTGGACTTCGCTATCCTAGGAACTACCAAAAGTCCAGCGTTTCGTGACCTTAGGGAGCGTGATGGGTTGTAGCGTGGTGGAAGGCTAGTTAGGTACGCAGGAGCTAAACCATTTAGGGCCTTATAGGTAAGCAATGATAATTTGTAACTGATACGGAACTTAATAGGTAGCCAGTGCAGAGACTGTAAAATTGGGGTAATATGATCATATTTTCTTGACCTGGTAAGGACTCTAGCTGCTGTATTTTGGACGACCTGTAGCTTGTTTATTGACGAAGCAGGACAACCTCCTAGAAGAGCATTACAATAGTCCAGTCTAGAGGTCATGAATGCATGAACTAGCTTTTCTGCATCAGAAACAGATAACATGTTTCGTAGCTTGGCAATGTTTCTAAGATGGAAGAATGCAGTTTTTGTAACATTGGAAATATGATTTTCAAAAGACAAATTGCTGTCTAATATAACACCCAGATTTTTGACTGTAGAGGAAGTAACAGTACATCCGTCTAGTTGCAAATTGTAATCTACAAGATTCTGTGTAGTGTTTTTTGGTCCAATAATTAATATCTCTGACTTATCTGAATTTAATTGGAAATCTTTTACATTTTTAACACACTCTGTTAGCTTAGATAATTTAGAAGTTTCATCTGGTCTCGTTGAGATATATAGCTGAGTATCATCAGCATAACAGTGGAAGCTAATTCCGTATTCTCTAATAATATTACCAAGGGGCAGTGGTGGACAGTAACGGAGTAGCTTTACTTCGTTACTGTATTTAAGTACATTTTTCAAGTATCTGTACTTTACTGGAGTAGTTTTATTTTGAGCAACTTTTACTTTTACTTCACTACATTCCAAAGCATAAAATCGTACTTTTTACTTCACTACATTTCATAAAACATATCGTTACTCCCTATAATATCACGTGCTCCGACACGCAGAAGCGGTGTCTGATTCATCATGAACGAACTGAGTCTTTTCAAAATAAACTTTTAAATCGGATCGCGAATCGCACCAAACGATTCGTTTACGAATTAGAATGATCCGATTGCAGCTGTTCTGGAGTCGACCACTCACTGATTCAAATGAACCGTTTAGTGCGAGTCACCAAAAGTAAGAACCGGGAGATCTTGTGAGCGCGCGTGCGTCTGATGTTGCTAAAAGTAAGTTATGTCGAAATTTTGGATTAATTATTGTAACTGAAAATCATATTTAGGTCAAAACTGTCAGTTGTTTGGGAACTAAATCCGTTGTAAAGAGTGATCTATTTAAGCCCACTAAAATGCTCGAGTGCAGACGATGCAGACACATCAATTGTACGTAAAAAAAAAAAAAAAAAAAAAAAAAAAAAAAACCTTAAATTTACACAGATTAAAAACAATACCTCATGCACGTTCAAATTCACCGCTGCCGTAATGTTAACAGTTTTATTGAAATGTCCTATGTTACGTCTGTTTTTATATTGTTTATCGACAGTAACGTTATACATATTGTTTGGATTAACTAGACGAGTAGACAGACATGAATGTTCATCGTACTGAAAATAAGTAAATATTGTTAGCTGATGCTAACTGTCTAGCTAACAAGCTTGTTGGTGCTAAGTTGATGTAATTTTTATAATGTCCAAATATTTTTATTCAGCCACATATATATATATATATATATATATATATATATATAATATATATATATATATATATATATATATATATATATATATATATATATATATATATATAGATTACATCTGGTTAAAAAATAAATGATGTGATGTTCAGAACATGGTAACTACAGTAATTATCAGTGGGAAGAGATGCACCCCGTTTGGCTAGGGGTGTTTTTAAACCACAGACAAGATTTGAGAAGGAAAAAATCATTATGAAATTTGTTTTATTATTTTTTTCCTTAAAATGTTCTTCCTAACTTCAGGCCTTATTATCATGTCATATATACAGTACAGACCAAAAGTTTGGACACACCTTCTTATTCAAAGAGTTTTCTTTATTTTCATGACTATGAAAATAGTAGATTCACACTGAAGGCATCAAAACTATGAATTAACACATGTGGAATTATATATGGAATTATATACATAACAAAAAAGTGTGAAACAACTGAAAACATGTCATATTGTAGGTTCTTCAAAGTAGCCACCTTTTGCTTTGATTACTGCTTTGCACACTCTTGGCATTCTCTTGATGAGCTTCAAGAGGTAGTCACCTGAAATGCTCTTCCAACAGTCTTGAAGGAGCTCCCCGAGAGATGCTTAGCACTTGTTGGCCCTTTTGCCTTCTGTCTGCGGTCCAGCTCACCCCTAAACCATCTGGATTGGGTTCAGGTCCGGTGACTGTGGAGGCCAGGTCATCTGGAGCAGCACCCCATCACTCTCCTTCTTGCTCAAATAGCCCTTGATGCCTTCAGTGTGACTCTACAATTCTCATAGTCATGAAAATAAAGAAAACTCTTTGAATGAGAAGGTGTGTCCAAACTTTTGGTCTGTACTGTAACTTTGATGTTCTGTAAAACAACTAACTTTAAAATACTTTGTTCTTACTGGTGAAAATCAGATGGTCATCTCTGTTTTCTCTCAGGTACATCACAGTGTAAGCTTCACAGTGAACATTACTCTCATCAGCGTAGTCCATATCAACAACAAAAATATCTTGACTCCATATAGTGGTTATTTTGGAAAAAATCCCAGGTATTTTGAGCAGTAGGATTATAAAAATGTGCTAATATAAAATTTAATTAAGTAGCCTATATAAAATTGCAAACATTTATCTTGCAGTACTTTTTTACTTAAGTACATAAAAAATTGAGTACTTTTGTACTTTCACTTGAGTAAAATTGAAAAAGGAGTACTTTTACTTTTACTGGAGTAATATTTTACCATATGTATCTGTACTTTTATTCAAGTACTTGATTTGTGTACTTCGTCCACCACTGCCAAGGGGCAACATGTATATTGAAAATAGAAGGGGACCTAGGACGGATCCTTGTGGCACTCCATATTTTACTGGTAATAAATGAGATGACACCCCATTTAAGTAAACAAAATGGTAGCTTCTGTGCTATGGTGGGGCCTGAAACCTGACTGAAATTCTTCATACAGATCATTTTTATGCAGGAAGGAGCTCAATTGAGCAGACACAACAAAATTTTAGACATAAATGGAAGATTTGAAATAGGCCTATAATTTGCCAGTTCACTAGGATCTAGTTTTGGTTTCTTAATAAGAGGCTTGATAACCGCCAGCTTGAATGGTTTTGGGACGTGACCTAAAGATAACGACGAGTTAATGATATTGAGAAGCGGTTCTTCGGCTACAGGTAACAGCTCTTTCAGTAATTTAGTGGGTACAGGATCTAATAAACATGATGTTGGTTTAGATACAGTGATAAGTTTATTTAGCTCTTCCTGTCCTATGGTTGTAAAGCACTGCTCTTTATCTTTGGGTGCGATGGATGAAACTGAAGTGTTAGACGCTGTAGAATCTACATTCGCTATTGTATTTCTAATGTTATCTATTTTATCAGTGAAGAAATTAATTAAGTCATTACTATTTAACGTTGGTGGAATATTTGAATCAGGTGGCGTCTGGTAATTTGTTAACTTAGCCACTGTGCTAAATAAAAACCTTGGATTGTTTTGGTTATTTTCTATGAGTTTGTGGATATGCTCTGCCCTAGCAGTTTTTAGAGCCTGTCTATAGCTGGACATACTGTTTTTCCATGCAATTCTAAAAACTTCTAAGTTAGTTTTTCTCCATTTGCGTTCAAGACTACGAGTTACTTTCTTGAGAGAGTGAGTATAATACTCTGCGCAGGCCCGGTGCACCCAGGACACGATCTTCCCAGATGTCCTTCACTGCGACGCCGGGACACCACGGACCCTGGGTGCATCCACAGCAGAGGACGCGAGCTGGGTCCCGTGCGACGACTTCTCCCCCTCCTGCCTTCGAGCTCTCCATCCAGAACCGCTTCGCTCCCCTCCGCGAGACAGGATGCGACGCTGTGATCATCGGAGACTCCATCGTCCGACACGTAAGTGCTACGTTAGCCAAAGGTAAAGTGCACACTCATTGTTTGCCTGGTGCTCGTGTTCTCGATGTTTCTGCGCAGATACCCGCGATCCTGAAGGACGGCGAGAGCCCCAGAGCGGTCGTGCTTCACGCCGGGGTTAACGACACCACGCTGCGGCAGACGGAGACGCTGAAGAGGGACTTCAGAAGCCTGATCGAGACGGTTCGCAGCACGACGCCCGCGGCGACGATCGTCGTGTCAGAACCACTGCCCACGTATCGACGAGGACACGAAAGGTTCAGTAGACTTTTTGCTTTAAATGAATGGTTGTTGTCATGGTTTAAAGAACAGAAACTGCTATTTGTTAATAACTGGAATCTTTTCTGGGAGCGTCCTAGACTGTTTCGCGCTGATGGATTTCACCCCAGCAGAGTCGGAGCAGAGCTGCTTTCTGACAACATCTCCAGGACACTTCGCTCCATGTGACTAGTAAGACAATTCTCAAATAACTATTATGATGAGTTTTGTTCCACCCGCTTAAATGATAAAAGTACTTGCGCTGTAAAAACTATTAAGACTGTTTCTGTTCCTCGAATAGTGAGGTCAAAATATAAATATAATGTACGATCTAGAAAAAATCTTATCGTAATTAAACCAGAAAAATGTAAAGTAAATGAACAAAAACAATTTTAAAGTTTGGGCTCATAAATATTAGATCACTCGCACCAAAAGCAGTTATTGTAAATGAAATGATCACAGATAATAGTTTTGATGTACTCTTCTTGACTGAAACCTGGCTAAAACCAAATGATTATTTTGGTCTAAATGAGTCTACTCCACCAAACTACTGTTATAAGCATGAGCCCTGTCAGACTGGTCAACAATATATAGTGATATTCTCAATGTTACCCAGAAAACAGGATACAGGTTTAACTCTTTTGAAATACTTCTGCTAAATGTTACTCTGTCAGACATGCAAAAGAAATCTAATGTATCTCTTGCTCTGGCTACTTTGTATAGACCACCAGGGCCGTATACAGAATTCCTAAAAGAATTTGCAGATTTCCTCTCAGGCCTTCTAGTTACAGTTGATAAGGCGCTAATCATGGGAGATTTTAATATTCACGTTGATAATACAAATGATACATTAGGACTTGCGTTTACTGACCTAATAAACTCTTTTGGAGTCAAGCAAAATGTCACCGGGCCCACTCATCGTTTTAATCATATACTAGATTTAATTATATCGCATGGAATCGATCTTACTGCTATAGATATTGTACCTCAAAGTGATGATATTACAGACCATTTCATTGTATCGTGCATGCTGCGTATAACTGATATTAACTACAGTATTGTTCAAAATAATAGCAGTACAATGTGACTAACCAGAATAATCAAGGTTTTTCGTATATTTTTTTATTGCTACGTGGCAAACAAGTTACCAGTAGGTTCAGTAGATTCTCAGAAAACAAATGAGACCCAGCATTCATGATATGCACGCTCTTAAGGCTGTGCAATTGGGCAATTAGTTGAATTAGTTGAAAGGGGTGTGTTCAAAAAATAGCAGTGTGGCATTCAATCACTGAGGTCATCAATTTTGTGAAGAAACAGGTGTGAATCAGGTGGCCCCTATTTAAGGATGAAGCCAACACTTGTTGAACATGCATTTGAAAGCTGAGGAAAATGGGTCGTTCAAGACATTGTTCAGAAGAACAGCGTACTTTGATTAAAAAGTTGATTAGAGAGGGGAAAACCTATAAAGAGGTGCAAAAAATGATAGGCTGTTCAGCTAAAATGATCTCCAATGCCTTAAAATGGAGAGCAAAACCAGAGAGACGTGGAAGAAAACGGAAGACAACCATCAAAATGGATAGAAGAATAACCAGAATGGCAAAGGCTCAGCCAATGATCACCTCCAGGATGATCAAAGACAGTCTGGAGTTACCTGTAAGTACTGTGACAGTTAGAAGACGTCTGTGTGAAGCTAATCTATTTTCAAGAATCCCCCGCAAAGTCCCTCTGTTAAAAAAAAGGCATGTGCAGAAGAGGTTACAATTTGCCAAAGAACACATCAACTGGCCTAAAGAGAAATGGAGGAACATTTTGTGGACTGATGAGAGTAAAATTGTTCTTTTTGGGTCCAAGGGCCACAGGCAGTTTGTGAGACGACCCCCAAACTCTGAATTCAAGCCACAGTACACCGTGAAGACAGTGAAGCATGGAGGTGCAAGCATCATGATATGGGCATGTTTCTCCTACTATGGTGTTGGGCCTATTTATCGCATACCAGGGATCATGGATCAGTTTGCATATGTTAAAATACTTGAAGAGGTCATGTTGCCCTATGCTGAAGAGGACATGCCCTTGAAATGGTTGTTTCAACAAGACAATGACCCAAAACACACTAGTAAACGGGCAAAGTCTTGGTTCCAAACCAACAAAATTAATGTTATGGAGTGGCCAGCCCAATCTCCAGACCTTAATCCAATTGAGAACTTGTGGGGTGATATCAAAAATGCTGTTTCTGAAGCAAAACCAAGAAATGTGAATGAATTGTGGAATGTTGTTAAAGAATCATGGAGTGGAATAACAGCTGAGAGGTGCCACAAGTTGGTTGACTCCATGCCACACAGATGTCAAGCAGTTTTAAAAAACTGTGGTCATACAACTAAATATTAGTTTAGTGATTCACAGGATTGCTAAATCCCAGAAAAAAAAATGTTTGTACAAAATAGTTTTGAGTTTGTACAGTCAAAGGTAGACACTGCTATTTTTTTGAACACACCCCTTTCAACTAATTGCCCAATTGCACAGCCTTAAGAGCGTGCATATCATGAATGCTGGGTCTTGTTTGTTTTCTGACAATCTACTGAACCTACTGGTAACTTGTTTGCCACGTAGCAATAAAAAATATACTAAAAACCTTGATTATTCTGGTTAGTCACATTGTACTGCTATTATTTTGAACAATACTGTATATTAGGGCTGTCAAAAATAGCGCGTTAACAACGTTAATTAGTTGTTTGTCGTCAATTACGTCAAATTTTTTAACGCATTTCACGCATGCAGTGAATGCAGTGTGACAAATTATTCAGGTCAGGAAAGTCTCGTCGATCTCTGAATTCTCAAGATAGTAAAAAACAGCGGCGAGCGCCACGACGAAAACACAGAAGAAGCTTAAGGTTTTACCCCATTTACTCTCAAATACATTCATGCCAAGCTTGATAAACAGAGACGACTTTGGTAGCTGATACGCTGGAGCTTCTTCCTGTTATAGCGTCCTGTGTTTCACACTGCACATGCTCAGAACGCCTACATGCAATTCAGCGAAAATTACAGCTGTTTGGAAATGCATATGCATTTTTACTTGGTTTTACTGGCACTTGAAGCCTTCAGAACGTGAAAATATCGATCCTAAAGTATTGTGGCAGAGCAAATGAACACCTCCAAAAAACAAGAGTGCCCAGAGTGCTGCTTATGTGATGGTGGCGCATGTTTGTGTTTCTGAGTTCATTCTTTCGAGTTTCTCTATGCATAATTTCATAGATATGTGGCTATATTTAACTACTGGTTCACCTAAAACTCTTACACTATCTGTAGCTAAATGGCATGGTTTGATATAGTGCTCAGGTAAATTTGATCTAAGTAAAAGTTTAACTTTTGAAATTCAGAAAAAAAAGAACCACATATTGATGAATCAATACATGAAAATTATGTATCTGTGTCCTGTTATTTATCTTTTGGTATGCATTTCAGGAAAAAAAAAATGGTTAGGATTCAGGTGTAATTGCAAATAGTGATTAATCATGATTAATCCACTGAAAATTCTGATTAATTTGATTAAAATTTTTAATCATTTGACAGCCCTAATATATATATATATATATATATATATATACTTGCAATTTCACACACATTACAAAGTAGCAATCTGTGCACATACAGTACCTTTAAGCAACTCTTTAAGGATTTGTCTTTGTTTGCTCACATTCAACTTGTTAGTACTTGCGATTTTGATCTTCTTTTCAAGCTCAGTGACTGGATCACTCATTAGTTCTGGAACATAATAACAACCACTGTTCTCCATCACCATTTTTTTCAATTTTTTCAAGGAGTTCCACAACTTGTGTGTTGTTATTGTGCTGTTTACAATTTAAAACATGATATCTGTTTCCACATTTTTCCATCAGCCACTCAATGCGTCCTTCTTCTGTCTTCATACGTTCCTCAATGGTTGTATTGCCAAGCCAGTCTCCTCGAGTGAACAGCACAATTGTATGATTCCAGACATTTTCCCCAAAAAGTCTCATATGTTCCTCCACAGCAGTTTGGTAAGACTTGTTAAAAGCTGTGGCAACGGGAACAGTTAACAAAATAGCATGTGGTCCAGAAGGGCATAGATACACACTACTTCTAATTTCAAGTTTGTCCATCTCTGATGTGTTTTCAAGAGGACTGTTATAGTACCAGCCTGGAGTGTCGACCACTGTTAGCTGTCGGCCATGTACTTTAGCACGACCAATGGCACAGCGCACTGTTGTTCTTGAATCATCAACTTCAAAAGCTTCTTCCCCCAGAATGATGTTGCCTGCAGAACTTCTTGCAGCCCAAGAAGCTCCAACTATCACAGTCCTTATATCAGACAGATGTTGTTGCACAACTAAATAAGGACCATATTTAAGATTATAGCATCACATTATCAACAGTAAATATACATTATATTTTTTATATACAGCACATTGAGTCTTAACTTCTATAATAGACAATTCAGTAACACGTTCTTTGAAGCCCACATTTATAATACATTATAAAGGTATTCTTAAGGCATTAAAATCACTGAATAATGCACTATATAAAAAAACGTATAATATGTTTTTATCATCTCATAAATAATCAAGAGGAATTTTAATATCTTTTTTATTTGTGGTTATCGCTTTTAAAAGTATGATGATTGTCAACACACAGTGAACATGTTGCATTCACTTAAGTTACAATGGATTATATTTCCCATAGTTGTATTATAATTTTCATATCTTGCCATTGTATAAGATCTGCCCAATCATTTTGTACAGTACATCTAATTAGTGTTTTTACTGTAAAATGACAAATACAAAGTCTTCTTTATAAAAAGGCTTTATTATGTGGTCTTATTATTTATAAAAAGTATGGTTGCACTTTATTTTACAGTACGTGTACTAACATGTACTTATAGTGTACTTACAGTGTATTTATCTAAGAAAATTCTGGTAATACAAGGTAACTACATGGGGTAGGGTTAGGTTTAGGGGTAGGTTCAGGGTTAGTACCTAGTTATTACATAGTTATTGTTATAATTATAATAAGTACATAGTATGTACATGAGGAACAGGACTGTAAAATAAAGTGCTACCAAAAGTATTTTAAAGTTTGCTTTAAGTAACTTCACTTTACTTAAGCAGACAAAGACAGCTTATAATAATAATAATAATGAATTTTCCTCAAACAGCCATAAAATAAGTTTTCAGATCAGATGAATGCGTACACAATTGTTTTGAACTATTTTAATTGTAATATATGGTTATTTTGATGGTACGATTTGGACAACTGTTAATACATTTCTTTGCTACTACTACAACTAGCAGTCATTGAATTATTAGTAGTATATCTGCTAAATATCTGCTAACACTTCATTTTGGTGGTGCCCCAACAAGACATTCTACTGACTATTAGCAATTTTGCAAGTACGTCAGTTTATTCTACCAACCCTTACCTTAAGTTAAATCTATATACAATACTCTAAATGAGAGTTAGTTTGAATGTAGTTACAAAGTTGCTTATAGTCAATGGATCAATCGTGGGCCAGGTGTCTCATCTGGTTGCCTGTTGGCGGCAACATTGCTCAACAGTTGCCCCATGTATCATCAGCCTAAGGGGACCATAAAAATAAAATGTAATGTAATATCAAAAAAAAAAACAAAAAAAAAATGGTTACACTTTATTTCAATAGTCCATTTTAGACATTCTACTAACTATAAGTAACTTTGTAACTACATGTCAACTAATTCTCATTAATTTGCAACAATATGTCTACTCACTCTCAGAGTAGACTGTTAGGGTAGGTTTAGGGTTAGTGTAAGTTGACAAAGAAAGTGTTAGAAGATATTAAGGAGACAGTCTACTAATACTCTACTAACTGCTAATTGACATGTAGTTGCAAAGTTACTTACTGTTAGCAGAATGTTTAAAGTGTTACTACAAAAACATTTGAAAGCATTACAACTAATCTTAAACTAGTTCACAGCATTATTAAATTAGCATTAACCTCACAGGAAACACTCAAAAACCACACGACTCCTAACCACTCACAAGATATTGTGCAGATCTTATATAAACAATGTCACGATATGAGATATTTCATTATAAATGAAGTGGATTTAGTACATTTCATTTATAAAAATGATTCTGATTCTGATTGTCTTCTCTTCTGATTCTGATTCTGATAAATGAAATGGATTTAATATGGTATTAATTGTGTATTATATACATAAACTCTTACATTTTATAAACACAAACGCATAAGTATAACGATGTATTATAATTTATGTTGTTATTATTTAAGAGATGATTCAACATATTATAAGGCTTTTTATAATGCATTATACATTCATTATAATGACCTAAGAATACCCTTATAATTTATTATCAATATGGGCTTCATAAAAAGTGTTAGCTATAATTACAATGCAATTTATTTATTTTTTTACCTCTGTTGTCCGCTTGAAGTTTAGTCGTTTGTTTTCCTTCAATGAGTATTTTTTGTTTGTCTCTTTCCTGTGTTGTTTTTTCTTTCTGAATCAATGCAGATATGCTTTGGCTGATTTTAAGACATTGGTCCTTGTTTTGTGCCACCATTTTCTCGATCTTTTCCAGCAGTGTGATCACTTGAGTGTTGTCACTCTGGTTGTTAATATTAAGAATGTGGTATCTGTTGTGACACCTCCCTAATAGCTGTTGGAGATCTGGCCATTTTCTGACCTTGTTTTTCAAAGAGCTCTCATCACATGGTTCAGTAGAAGTGAACAACACAATAATGTGTTTCCAGACTTCATTAGACAAAAACTTAATTTGTTGTTCCAGAGTAATTCTATAGATATTTGGAAATGCTAAATCAACAGGTATGACCAGAAGGAAGGCGTGAGGTCCAGGAGGACATAAGGTTGGGCTTCTTAGAATTTCCAGTCTATCAAACTGTGGAGTATTTTCTATATTATAATGCCACCACCAGCCTGGTGTGTCAACCACAGTCAGATGTCTTCCGTGCACGTCTCCTGTAGCTTGAACAGATTGTGCAGTTCTTCTACTAATATCAAAAGCAATTCTCCCCAAAATTATGTTTCCTGCTGAACTTTTTCCACTTGCTTCTTTCCCCCCCAACTCTCGACCCCCAATCATTAATATTCTTATCTAAGATAGTCTTGTATCTAAAAAAAAAAAAGTTATGTATTTGAATATTCTTCTTTCATGAATTTGTTTAAAAAAACAGTTAATTGTAAGCAAACGGAAAGTACACAAAAAGAGGATTTGAAAACTTACTGGATACAGAGGTACAGTCTTCCATTGTCCTGTTTTCTTACAATTTATTTTTATTTTATTTCTTTATTTCTTTATTTTTGTCTTTGCTATAGTTTCTAAATGTTGTTACTGCTGCTGAACATTAACATTATTTTACAAGACATAAACCAAACAAAAATGCATTGTTGTCATGTACAGCAGTGTTGGATCTGTATATACTTCTACCAGCTCACATTATTTTTAAGCAAGCCTTTGTAACAGATCCCTGAACTATGAAAAAAGAAGTATAAAACTATAAATTTGTCAAATAGCTTGTTTTTTGTCCGTCTAAACACGAACCTGTCTTTCCGTCTGGTGTTAAATGAAAGCGAAACAGTTGTTGAAGCTAGGGTTGCCAGGTCCAATAAATTTTTCACCCCATTGACAGATCAAGAAGAAACCCAGTTTTCCCCCTTGTCCAATCAGAGTCAACTACTGGATTCCCACAAAGGGGAAAGGTTACCACTTAACTCTGATACAAATACTTCTAGGTACAGCATATGTGTTAAAGTAATGCCTTGTATCTTCTCTTCTCTTCTCTTCTCTTCTCGCGAGATGTAGGAGAATGGTGGAGGGTGTGGTGCCGGAACATGGAGTTACGGTGAAAAGTGTGCTATTAGCAGTGGGAGAACAAATCGGTTGCGAAAACATATCTTATGCTTCTAGGATGAACAAAGCGGTTGTTGTTTTTCTTAAAGAGGAGCGACTTGTTGCGAAACTTATTGAGAGTGGCGTTGTGATTAATGGAGGTTTCTGTCCAATCCTCCCTTTGGCTACGTTAACGACTAAGATGATTATTCCGAATGTGCCGCCGTTTATTCCCGATGACGTTATTGAGAGAGAACTCGTTAGGTTTGGAAGAATCGCGAGCCCGTTAAAAATCATATCACTGGGTTGTAAAAGTTCGGAACTGAAACATGTGATGTCATTTCGACAACAAGTCTTCATGTTTTTAAAAGAGCCAACGCTGGACATATCGTTTTGGGTCATGGAAGAAGGTTAGTCATTTATGATTTATACTTTTACAGCTGGTTTAAAGTGCTTTGAGTGTGGTGACGTAGGCCACAAACGAACTGCTTGTCCTCATAGAGTTCAAGTGAACATGAATGAGGAGGATAACGTTGATAATGTAGTATCTGATGTAAATGAGCCGACTGGAGACAATAGTCAAATAGAATGAACGGAAACGGTAACCGAACAGGCTGTAGCTGAAGTACATGAGAGTGATAATGAAGGAATTGTGGTTCAGGAAAATGCAGTACAAGATGAAAGTCAGTTTATAGTTGTACACAATGATATGGATGAGAATTTTTTGAGTCTTGCGACTGCGAGCACTAGCGAGGCTGGAATGTTTAATCAGAAAATGGAATGTACTGTAGAAGGTCTACTAGAGGATGAAAATAAGGCAGATATGAGGGATGAGGATACATACTCACAAATGTCAGGTTTTTCAGAAGCATGTTCTCAAATGGAAGAGGGTAATTTTTATTCTCTACAAGAGATAAATTATTTTCTGGATGAGACATTCGGAAGAGCAGTAGAAATTAGTGACTTTTTCCCAGATATTGAGAAATTTGTGAAATCTGTGGTTAAATTACAGCGTACTGTTGGGTTGGACGAACTGAATGAAAAAAAGAGATTTAGATTGAGGAAACTGCTTACAAAATTAAGAAAGCGTAAAGGTCCATCTTCAACATCCATCCATCCATCCATCATCTTCCGCTTATCCGGGGCCGGGTCGCGGGGGCAACAGTCTAAGCAGAGACGCCCAGACTTCCCTCTCCCTAGCCACTTCTTCCAGCTCTTCCGGGGGGACCCCGAGGCGTTCCCAGGCCAGCCCAGTCCCTCCAGCGTGTCCTAGGTCTTCCCCGGGGCCTCCTCCCGGTGAGACGTGCCTGGAACACCTCCCTGGGAAGGCTTCCAGGAGGCATCCGAAATAGATGCCCGAGCCACCTCAGCTGGCTCCTCTCGATGTGGAGGAGCAACGGCTCTACTCTGAGCTCCTCCCGAGTGACCGAGCTTCTCACCTTATCTCTAAGGGAGCGCCCAGCCACCCGACGGAGAAAGCTCATTTCGGCCGCCTGTATCCGGGATCTTGTCCTTTCGGTCATGACCCACAGCTCATGACCATAGGTGAGAGTAGGAACGTAGATTGACCGGTAAATCGAGAGCTTTGCCTTACAGCTCAGCTCCTTCTTCACCACGACAGACCGGTACAGCGACCGCATTACTGCAGAAGCTGCACCGATCCGTCTGTCAATCTCACGTTCCATCCTTCCCTCACTCGTGAACAAGACTCCAAGATACCTAAACTCCTCCACTTGAGGCAGGAACTCTCCACCAACCTGAAGTGGGCAATCCACCCTTTTCCGACTGAGAACCATGGCCTCGGACTTGGAGGTGCTGATTCTCATCCCAGCCGATTCACACTCGGCTGCAAACCGTCCCAATGCACACTGAAGGTCCTGGTCTGAGGATGCCAACACGACAACATCATCTGCAAAAAGCAGCGACGAAATCGTATGGTCCCCAAACCGGACACTCTCCGGCCCTTGGCTGCGCCTAGAAATTCTGTCCATAAAAATTATGAACAGAACCGGTGACAAAGGGCAGCCCTGCCGGAGTCCAACATGCACCAGGAAAAGGTCTGACTTACTGCCGGCAATGCGAACCAAGCTCTTGCTCCGGTCGTACAGGGACCGAACAGCCCTAAGTAGGGAGCCGCCGACCCCATACTCCCGGAGCACCCTCCACAGGATGTCGCGAGGAACACGGTCGAATGCCTTCTCCAAGTCCACAAAACACATGTGGACTGGTTGGGCAAACTCCCATGAACCCTCCAGCACCCTGGAAAGGGTATAGAGCTGGTCCAGTGTTCCACGACCGGGACGAAAACCACACTGTTCCTCCTGGATCCGAGGTTCCACTATCGGCCGAATTCTCCTCTCCAGTACCCTGGCATAGACTTTCCCAGGGAGGCTGAGAAGTGTGATCCCCCTATAGTTGGAACACACTCTCCGGTCCCCCTTCTTGAAAAGAGGGACCACCACCCCGGTCTGCCAGTCCAGAGGTACTGTCCCCAACCGCCATGCGATGTTGCAGAGGCGTGCCAGCCAAGACAGCCCCACAACATCCAGAGACTTGAGGTACTCGGGGCGGATCTCGTCCACCCCCGGTGCCTTGCCACCGAGGAGCTTTTTAACTACCTCGATGACTTCAGCCCGGGTGATGGACGAGTGCCCCTCCGAGTCCCCAGCCACTGCTTCCTCAACGGAACACAAGTCGGTGGGATTGAGAAGATCCTCGAAGTATTCCTTCCACCGCCCGACGATATCCCCAGTTGAGGTCAACAGGTGCCCATCTCTACTGTAAACAGTGTTGGTAGGGCACTGCTTCCCCCTCCTGAGGCGTCGAACAGTTTGCCAGAATCTCTTCGAGGCCAACCGATAGTCCTTCTCCATGGCCTCACCGAACTCCTCCCAGGCCCGAGTTTTTGCCTCCACGACTACCCGGGCTGCAGTCCGCTTGGCCTGCCGGTACCTGTCAGCTGCCTCCGGAGTCCCACAAGCCATCCAGGCCCGATAGGACTCCTTCTTCAGCTTGACAGCATCCCTTACTTCCGGTGTCCACCACCGGGTTCGGGGATTGCCGCCTCGACAGGCACCGGAGACCTCACGGCCACAGCTCCGAGCAGCCGCAGTGACAATGGAGGTGGAGAACATGGTCCACTCGGACTCAATATCTCCAGACTCCCTCGGGATCCGGTCGAAGCTCTGCCGGAGGTGGGAGTTGAAAATCTCTCTGACAGGGGGCTCGGCCAAACGTTCCCAACAGACCCTCACAGTACGTTTGGGTCTGCCGAGTCTGTCCAGCTTCCTCCCCCGCCATCGGATCCAACTCACCACCAGGTGGTGATCAGTTGACAGCTCCGCCCCTCTCTTCACCCGAGTGTCCAAGACATATGGCCGAAGGTCTGATGACACGACCACAAAGTTGATCATCGACCTCCGGCCAAGGGTGTCCTGGTGCCACGTGCACTGATGGACACCCTTATGCTTGAACATGGTGTTCGTTATGGACAAACCGTGGTTAGCACAGAAATCCAATAACAGAACACCGCTCGGGTTCAGGTCAGGGGGGCCGTTCCTCCCAATCACGCCCCTCCAGGTGTCACTGTCACTGCCCAAGTGAGCGTTGAAGTCCCCCAGTAGAACGACGGAGTCTCCAGTCGGAGCACTTTCCAGCACCCCTCCCAGAGACTCCAAGAAGGCCGGGTAGTCCACACTGCCGTTCGGCCCGTAGGCACAAACGACAGTGAGAGACCTATCCCTGACTCGAAGGCGCAGGGAAGCGACCCTCTCGTTCACCGGGGTAAACTCCAACACATGGCGGCTGAGCTGGGGGGCTATTAGCAAACCCACTCCAGCCCTCCGCCTCTCACCATGGGCAACTCCAGAGTGGTAGAGAGTCCAGCCTCTCTCAAGAAGTGTGGTTCCAGAGCCCAAGCTGTGCGTTGAGGTGAGCCCGACTATCTCTAGTCGGTACCTCTCGACCTCCCGCACAATCTCAGGCTCCTTCCCCGCCAACGAGGTGACATTCCACGTCCCTAAAGCCAGATTCCGTGTCCAGAGATCGGGTCGTCGGGGGTCTCGGCTACGACTGTCGCCCGATCCATCTTCAACAAATTAGTAAAATGACTTTGATGCACTGGGTGTTTTTCCTGTCCTGGATTTTTCTGCTTTTTGCTGTCTCTTCCTCTTTTATGAATATGGGGCATATGAGAATAGGCTCTTTTAATATAAATGGAGTGAGAGATCAAAATAAAAGAGCTATACTATCAGAATTTATGAAAATTAGGAAAATAGATATTGTTATGTTACAGGAGACTCATTCTGATAGGTCTAATGAGATAGATTGGGGTTTATGGTGGGAGGGAAAATATGCACTCAGTCATGGGTCTAGCACAAGTGCTGGAGTTGCTATTCTGTTTTCAAAGTTTTTAGCTGTTGAAATTTTCAAAATTGAAGAAGTAGTAGCTGGAAGGGTGTTATTTGTTCATGCAGAGGTTGAAAGAATACAATTTGTATTTATCAATGTCTTTCCACCGAATGTTGGGTCAGAGCGGATTGAGTTATTCTTAAAGATAAAAAGTTACATCTCAAAATATGATAAAAGTGTTTGCATAGTGATGGCGGGAGACTGGAATTGCACTGAAAATTTTAATTTTGATAGGAATAGTGAGGAACCACATTTTCAATCAGGTGTAGTGCTGTCTAAAGTGATTCAAGAGCATGATTTAAATGATGTATGGAGAAATAGGAATAAAGGGATAAAACAGTATACATGGATTAAAGTATATAATAATGAAGTTAAAGGGGCTAGATTAGATAGATTTTATATGAGTACGTTTTTTAATAGTAGAGTGATGGATGCTGCCATTTTTCCTAGTGGTTTTTCAGACCATCATATGATAACTATAGATATAAATAAAAAAAACAACATTTAGATCACAGTATTATTGGCACTTTAATAAAAAATTACTATATAATAGGTTATTTTGTGAGAGCTTTACTCACCTTTGGGAAAATTGGAGGTTACAGAAAAATAATTATGAAACTATAAGTCAGTGGTGGGAGGTTGGGAAGGTGCATATTAAAATTTTCTGTCAAAGTTATCAGTCTCAAGTATCACTTAAAATTAGAGATACTGTGCAGAAATTGCAATCTGAAATGGAAGAAATGGAAAAGATGATGATGGTTAATGAAGAAAGGATTAGTAAAAGTAATGAATTAAGTAAGAATAAGTTAGAATTGAAACATCTCTTACAAGAGCAAGTTAAAAATGCTTTAATAAGGTCACGTTTTTGTTTGTTAAAGATATGGATGCTCCCAGTGCCTATTTTTTTAAACTGGAGAGAAATGTGGTGGAGCATAATCCTATGCTTTATCTAAAATATTCAGATGGGACAATTACGGACAATCCAGATGAACTGAGAAAACTTGCTGTTGGTTTTTACTCTGGTCTTTTTAATGCTGAACAATGTGATGAGGAGAGTGTTGTGGACATCTGCCAAAATCTTCCTAAGTTGCAATCAAAACAGAGAGAAAATCTGGACAGTGACATTACTTTACAAGAGCTCACAGATGCAGTTGAACAACTTTCAGTGGGACGTTCGCCGGGTATTGACGGGATAACTACAGACTTTTATCATCATTTCTGGAAAGTTTTGGGTCAAGATTTTTATGAAGTAACAAAAGAGTGTTTTCAAAATGGCTGTCTTCCAAGTAGCTGCCGAAGAGCAGTATTGTCATTGTTACCTAAAAAAGGGGATTTAGGATTTTTGAAGAACTGGAGACCCGTTTCACTTTTATGTACAGATTATAAAATGCTGGCAAAATGTTTAGCGAATAGGCTGAAAAAAAACTTGGACACAATTATTCATAGTGATCAGACGTATTGTGTACCTGAACGGTCTATAATGGATAATCTTTTTCTTTTAAGAGATGTTGTTGATCTGAGTTTTAAAGAGAATATTAATATGGGGTTTTTGTCTATAGACCAAGAAAAAGCCTTTGATAGGGTCGACCATGGATATCTTTTTAGTGCTTTGAGTAATTTTGGTTTTGGTGAAAAGTTTATTTCTTGGGTAAAATTGTTATATCGAGATGTTTCTTTTCTAATGAAAGTGGGAGGTGGGTTGAGTGCGTCAGTCCCTGTAAAAAGGGGAATTAGGCAAGGATGTCCACTCTCTGGCCAATTATATAGCATTGCAATCGAACCACTTTTAAGACGAATTAGAAGAGATCTTAAAGGTTTTTCAATACCGAATGATTTTAATTGTAATAAAATTGTATTGTCTGCTTATGCAGACGATGTTACTGTTTTTATAAATGGACAGGATGATGTCACCAATCTTACAAAAAGTCTAGAGGTATATGAAAAGGCATCTACTGCAAAAGTTAATTGGAGGAAGTGCGAAGGATATGCAATAGGTCAATGGCTTAATCAAAGGCTTCCAGATTTACCGGGAGGGTTAAAATGGGGGAGGGAAGGTTTTTAAGCTTTGGGTGTTTTTTTTAGGTTCTTCTAAGTTTCAAGGAAAAAATTGGGAGGGAATGCTGGAGAAGGTGGTGGCCCGATTATCTATGTGGCGATGGCTATTACCACACATGTCTTATAAAGGGAGAGTTTTGGTCATAAATAATTTGGCTGCGTCCACACTATGGCACAAGTTAATGGTGGTTGAACCACCAGAAGATTTGGTGACTTCCATTCAAAAGAGATTCGTGGATTTTTTCTGGGACCGCAAACACTGGATTCGTGCTGCACAACTCTATTTGCCTCCCTGTGAAGGAGGACAGGGATTGATAGATATCAAGTGCAGAATTCAAGCATTCAGATTGCTTTCAGCTCAAAAACTTTTGTGTAGGAAAGACTTGGTCTGGACTCGTACTGCTGGTGCAATCTTGCGAAGAATAGAAGGTTTGAATTATGATCTGCATCTTTTTTGGATAAAAATTCAAGAGATGGACTTATCAGAGATCATATCTTTTTATAAATCTGTGTTGGAAGCATGGGCAAAAACTTTCAAGATTAAAAGAGTATTTGAAATCCCGAAATACTGGGTGTTGGAGGAGCCACTGTTCCATAATCCAGTAGATCATGGAATACTATTGTCTTCAAAGAGTGTACAAGAGAACATGCTGAGACAAACTGTACAAAATTAAAAGATTTGATCGCTTCGGAGGGATGGAAGACTGCGGAGGAGATAATGCTTTCCACGGGTCTGCGATCACGACGCCTGGCTATCCGGTTTTTGGAGGAAATACGTTCTTTTTTGCCAGGACATTATAGAGAACTTGTACAAAGAGAGGATCTGAATGAACAGACTGATGTTCCACCTCAGAAACTGCTTATTTTGTCAACTTGTGACACCAGTGTGTTGGAAGAACATCCATCCATAGAGGGCTCTGGAATTTTTGAGACATGGACAGTTGGTTAAATGTCTAAAAAGGTTTTATATAACCTATGTGTTAAGACTGTTCATAAAGAGGCACTGAAAGAGCGGCAGCCATTGAAATGGATAAGGATTTTTGGGCCTAACTTTCCCTTGAGAGATCAGTGGAGGTCCCTGTATAAGTCTCCAATAGAGAGGCGGACTGGGGATTTGCAGTGGAGGCTTATTAACGGGGCAATAGCTACGAACAGATATGTGTCTCACCTGAATCCAGCAGTTAGAGGGGAGTGTGAGTTTTGTGGTGATGAAGAAACTGTGGAACATCTGTTTTTAAATTGTAAACGATTGGATGAGCTTTTTAAAGTTTTGACGGAATGGTTTAGAGGTTTTGGTGAAACCTTTTCAGAATGTGTTTTTGTAGGGGGCATAAAATATAGAATGTCAAAAAGATCATCTTTGGTCTCTTAAACTATGTTTTAGGCACAGCAAAACTGTCCATTTGGAAGACTAGGAAAAATAAACAATTGGTATTGGTGGTTTGCACCCAGTAATAATGTTGAAGGGTTTAATTGCAAATAGATTGAAAATTGAATTTTCTTACTATGTTTTGGTGGGAGATTTAATAACTTTCAGAGAAAATTGGTGTGTAAAGGAAATTTTATGTTGTATTTATGAAGAACAGCTTGTTCTTAATTTTTTAAAAAAGAAACTGTTGTAAGCATGGTTTGGTTTTAACATTTGACAAAAAAATGAAGGCAAGATGTCATGAATGGGGATTTATTCTGATAGTAATGATATATTGAAGGAAAATTGTAATTAATAAAGTTGTGTTAAACCTCTCTTCTCTTCTCTTCTCTTCTCTTGTTCTGTCAACACACAAGAATCAAAATGAGATTAACCAGCACTGGCAACATTACAATGGCTATTCACTTGTTAAGTCTGACGTCACGTAGCATCGCTTCCGTGTCCAAACGCTCTATCAGTTACCACGAGAAAACAACAAAAGGTGCTAATATAAACTCACAATGTGATAGAATACTAGCGAAAACATTATAATCTTAACCTTTAACTCCATACTGAAGTCCCAGATAGCCAGACAATGAAAATCTAAATATAAAAAAATATATAAAAATTATTTGTGTTTTATTTATTTATTTTATTTGTTTGTTTATTTAACAAGGACAGTGCATGGCAATCAGCCATACCAGAATTAGCTACAAGCTAAACTTCATCTGTAGTCCCTGGGCAGGATGATATAACATACGATTAACAATAACATATAAATATACCATAAAACGTCATCACGCAAGTACCCTTTCAGACAACAAAGTTTCACATTCTTAAAAACCCAATAAAACAAAACAACAGAACAAAATAAAATGCAATATTAATAGACACAACAATACAATATTAGGATACCACAGAAAATGAGTTTTTTGAATTTATGATTAATGGGTACATGATTGTATCGATTTCAGCCATAATTTTATTTTATATTTAAAACATGTAAATGAACTGATGTCTCTAATCTCATTTTGTGACACTCGAGTATGGAAGACAGGAGACAAAAGCAAGTAAACAGAGTTTATTAGAATAGATGAGATGATGGAAGGTCGGAGAATGACGCAGGAACCACAATGGCAGCACAGACTGGTGAGTAGAAGAGTTGAGTGCGCTGATGATGATGACGGTGGTGGTAAATCCAAGTGCGGTGATAATAATCCGTGCGTGAAGGTAAAGGTCCAACAGAAACCAGACAGGAGACAAAGCAAGGCAGGAACACACGAATCAGGCATCAGACACGAACCTACAAACAACAATCCCCACTGGATAACGTTAGACCTTAATCCCTCCGGCACAAATAAACGGTTTGCAGGGCACCTGGGCGGAGGCGTTACCCCTTCTAAGGCCGTTCTGACCTTCGATTCGATCTCCCATGTGAGAGTGGAGACCACTAATGTCTCAGGAAAAATACACTCGGGAGTAGACGGGCGTTCGGAATGGTCAAAAATACATGACAAAGAATCGGGTTTGATATTTTTGGAACCCGGGCGGTACGAAATAGTAAAGTCAAAACGTCTGAAAAAAACTGCCCATCGAGCCTGCCTGGAGTTCAACCTTTTGGCGGTGCTAATGTACTCTAAATTCTTGTTGTCAGTCCATACTATAAAAGGAACCCCCGATCCTTCTAACCAGTGTCGCCATTCCTCCAATGACGTTGTTGACGAGTGCCTGGAAGACCGCTGGGGAGTTGGAGACCCCGAAGGGCATAACCAAATATTCAAATATTGCCCTCTAGGGGTGTTAAAAGTGGTCTTCCATTCATCCCCCTCCCTGATCCGAACCAAATGATATGCATTGCGTAAGTCCAGTTTTGTGAAAATTGATGCTCCCTGCAACCTCTCGAAGGCTGAAGACATCAACGGCAAAGGATAAGTATTCTTAACCGTGATGTTGTTCAGTCCTCGGTAATCAATGCAAGGTCGCAGTGATCCATCCTTCTTTCCCACAAAAAAGAACCCCGCCCCCGCAGGAGAAGAGGAAGGGCGGATGAATTTGGAAGCTAGAGAATCAGAAATATATTTCTCCATAGCCTCCCTCTCTGGAACAGAAAGTGAATAAAGTTTTCCCTTAGGCGGAGACTTACCTGACAGTAAATCTATGGCACAGTCGTAAGGACGATGCGGAGGAAGAGAAGCAGCATGAGACTTACTGAACACTTCCTTCAGGTGGAGGTACTCAGCGGGCACGTTAGACAAATCCACCGCCTCCTCCTGTAACTCAGACACAGACACAGACGGACAGGCAGACACTTAACAAGACTCATGAAACTTTTTACACCAGGACAAAATGGAATTAGAGGACCAGTCTATCTTGGGGTTATGGAGGAGGAGCCAAGGATGCCCAAGGACAATGGGTGCCAGGGGAGAGTCGAGTATGTGGAAGGAAATGGTTTCAGAGTGATTGCCAGATGTGATGAGTGTGATGTCTTCAGTAATGTATGAGATGATAGGGAGTTGCTGTCCAGTGAGGGCGTGAACCGTGATGTGGTGCAGGACCTCCGCCTCTCCTTCTCCTCCCGGGAAAGCCGAGCTCGCCCTACCTGCATGGGCTCGTGATCGTAGACGGGGCTGGCCGCGTCCCCGCCACTGAATCGTACATCTGCCGGTCCCCTGGATGGGGTGCTGAGTAGACCCCTCCTCTCCGTCTGTGTCAGACGTGCATCGACCCGTAACGCCAGCTCAATAAGTCCACTGAGGGATGGGGGAAGATCCAGGGCGTAGATCTCCCTCTGGACGCCGTCAGCCAGCCCATGCAGGAACATGTCCCACTGCGCCTCCTCGTTTCCAATGGCACTCTGCCGCCAGGGTCCGGAACTCGATAGAAAAGTCTGAGGACGGATCTCTCGTACTGGCGTAACTCCGCCAGCCTCATGGTCGCCTCCTGTTCTGCGACGGCCCAATCAAAGACCCGCCTCATCTCGGCGGAGAGCACCTGAAACGAGGTGCAGCATGGGTCCTGGTTCTCCCACACTGCTGTCCCCCATAGTGCCGCCCTCCCAGAGAGCAGCGTCAATACGAAGGCCACCTTGGCTCTTTCGTTAGAAAATGTTCTGGGCTGAAGGGAAAAGTGCATGTCACAATGGGTTAGAAATGCTCTACAGTAGTTAGGCTCACCCGAGTATGTCTCCAGGATAGAGAGGGGATAGAGAGGCTTGGTTCTGGCTTGGAGGCGGTCACTGGTGGTATAGGGAGAACAGGCGGTGTGGGTGGCACATCTTCGAAGAAGATGGAATTGTTGGGTGAGCTCGGACACATGCGTCACAAGGGCTTGAACCGCGCGACCAGTGTCGTTAAGACTCCTCTCCTGGGAGTTCATCCTTCGAACACTAGCGCTGAGAAATTCCTCCAGAACAGATGGTTGAGTACTCGCTGCCTCCATGTTGGTCAGATCGTTCTGTGACACTCGAGTATGGAAGACAGGAGACAAAAGCAAGTAAACAGAGTTTATTAGAATAGATGAGATGATGGAAGGTCAGAGAATGACGCAGGAACCACGATGGCAGCACAGACTGGTGAGTAGAAGAGTTGAGTGCGCTGATGATGATGACGGTGGTGGTAAATCCAAGTGCGGTGATAATAATCAGTGCATGAAGGTAAAGGTCCAACAGAAACCAGACAGGAGACAAAGCAAGGCAGGAACACACAAATCAGACATCAGACTCGAACCTACAAACAATGATCTGACAAACAGGAGATGAAAGACAGGGCGTTAAATAGGCAGTTGGAATGAGTAGCACCTGCAACACCCACATGAAACAATCAATATGACATACATGAATACAGCTGGAGACGGTGCATTCACGAACCGTGACACATTTGGGACTGAATTACAGTACTAATAGAGAAGCCTGATCTGCCAAACTCAGTACGTCTGTGCTATACGGCACAGCGACCTCTACTGTTTGCCCTGGTAGTTCTCCGACTATCTGAGAGCAATAATATGAACTCCTTTAATGGGGTGCAGCCAGATTATTAATTACTCTGTAAACTAAACAAACATTGGTAAAGCACATAAAATTGTCAAAAGTCAAGAGTTTGTGCTTTTGGATGATATTGCAGTAGTGATAACCTGATGGCTTTTTATGTAATACTTTGAGAGTTTGTTTATATAGCGTTTGTAGTGGAGCAAGTATTGTTTTTCTGGTTTGTGACCAACTTGTGATGCAGTATGTAAAATGTGAGAAAATCATTGAGTGCATATACAATTTGGCAGCATCTAGAGATAACTGATTACGAATGTGTCTAAAATTTCTCAAATTAAATTTTAACAGTAATACAAACCTGCTTTATATGTTTCTTAAAAGACAACTGTGAATCAAGAGTAACTCCCAGATATTTAAAATGTAACACAAGTATACAGAATTCAGAATTCAGTCAAGTATACAGGGCAGTATACAGAATTCCTAAAAGAATTTGCAGATTTCCTCTCAGACCTTCTAGTTACAGTTCATAAGGCGCTAATCATGGGAGATTTTAATATTCACGTTGATAATGCAAATGATACATTAGGACTTGCGTTTACTGACCTAATAAACTCCTTTGGAGTCAAGCAAAATGTCACCGGGCCCACTCATCGTTTTAATCATACACTAGATTTAATTATATCGCATGGAATCGATCTTACTGCTATAGATATTGTACCTCAAAGTGATGATATTACAGACCATTTCCTTGTATCGTGCATGCTGCGTATAACTGATATTAACTATATGTCGCAGCGATACCGTCTGGGCAGAACTATTGTTTCAGCCACCTAAGAAAGATTCACAAATAACCTGCCTGATCTATCTCAACTGCTATTTGTACCCAAAAATACACATGAATTAGACGAAATTACTGACAACATGGGCACTATTTTCTCTAATACATTAGAAGCTGTTGCCCCAATCAAATTGAAAAACGTTAGAGAAAAACGTACTGTACCATGGTATAACAGTAATACTCACTCTCTCAAGAAAGTAACTCGTAGTCTTGAACGCAAATGGAGAAAAACTAACTTAGAAGTTTTTAGAATTGCATGGAAAAACAGTATGTCCAGCTATAGACAGGCTCTAAAAACTGCTAGGGCAGAGCATATACACAAACTCATTGAAAATAACCAAAACAATCCAAGGTTTTTATTTAGCACAGTGGCTAAGTTAACAAATTACCAGACGCCACCTGATTCAAATATTCCACCAACGTTAAATAGTAATGACTTTATGAATTTCTTCACTGATAAAATAGATAACATTAGAAATACAATAGCGAATGTAGATTCTACAGCATCTAACACTTCAGTTTCATCCATCGCACCCAAAGATAAACTGCAGTGCTTTACAACCATAGGACAGGAAGAGCTAAATAAACGTATCACTGTATCTAAACCAACAACATGTTTATTAGATCCTGTACCCACTAAATTACTGAAAGAGCTGTTACCTGTAGGCGAAGAACCGCTTCTCAATATCATAAACTCGTCGTTATTTTTAGGACACATCCCAAAACCATTCAAGCTGGCGGTTATCAAGCCTCTTATTAAGAAACCAAAACTAGATCCTAGTGTACTGGCAAATTATAGGCCTATTTCAAATCTTCCATTTACGTCTAAAATTTTAGAAAAGGTTGTGTCTGCTCAATTGAGCACCTTCCTACATAAAAATGATCTGTATGAAGAATTTCAGTCAGGTTTTAGGCCCCACCATAGCACAGAAACTGCACTTGTTAAAATTACAAATGACCTGCTCCTTGCGTCAGACCAAGGCTGCATCTCATTTCTAGTCTTACTTGATCTTAGTGCTGCGTTCGACACCATAGATCATGACATACTCATAGATCGATAACAAAACTATACAGGTATTCAAGGGCAGGCTCTAAGATGGTTTAGATCCTACCTGTCTGATCGCTACCATTTTGTTTACTTAAATGGGGAGTCATCTCATTTATCATCAGTAAAATATGGAGTGCCACAAGGATCCGTCCTAGGTCCCCTTCTATTTTCAATATACATGTTGCCCCTTGGTAATATTATTAGAAAATACGGAATTAGCTTCCACTGTTATGCTGATGATACTCAGCTATATATCTCAATGAGACCAGATGAAACTTCCCAATTATCTAAGCTAACAGAGTGTGTTTAAAAATGTAAAAGATTGGATGACAAATAATTTTCTCCAATTAAATTCGGATAAGACAGAGATACTAATTATTGGACCAAAAAACACTACACAGAATCTTGTAGATTACAATTTGCAACTAGACGGATGTACTGTTACTTCCTCTACAGTCAGAAATCTGGGTGTTATATTAGACAGCAATTTGTCTTTTGAAAATCATATTTCCAATGTTACAAAAACTGCATTCTTCCATCTTAGAAACATTGCCAAGCTACGAAACATGTTATCTGTTTCTGATGCAGAAAAGCTAGTTCATGCATTCATGACCTCTAGACTGGACTATTGTAATGCACTTCTAGGTGGTTGTCCTGCTTCTTCAATAAACAAGCTACAGGTCGTCCAAAATACAGCAGCTAGAGTCCTTACGAGGTCAAGAAAATATGATCATATTACCCCAATTTTACAGTCTCTGCACTGGCTACCTATTAAGTTCCGTATCAGTTACAAGTTATCATTACTTACCTATAAGGCCCTAAATGGTTTAGCTCCAGCGTACCTAACTAGCCTTCTACCACGTTACAACCCATCACGCACCCTAAGGTCACAAAACGCTGGACTTTTGGTAGTTCCTAGGATAGCAAAGTCCACTAAAGGAGGTAGAGCTTTCTCACATTTGGCTCCCAAACTCTGGAATAGCCTTCCTGACAATGTTCGGGGTTCAGACACACTCTCTCTGTTTAAATCTAGATTAAAAACACATCTCTTTCGCCAAGCATTCGAATAATGTATCTTTTAAATTGTGAGTGTAGTTGCATCTGATCAAAGTTGCTTTTTTATTCATTAGCTTGGGTAACTAAACTAATTTTACTTTGTTGGATCAGCAGCTATGCTAATGATGTCTCTATTTTGTTTCTATGTTTCGCCACGGGATTTACATCCCGTGGTAACTAGGATTTACACAAGCTCCAGTCTGGATCCAGAACACCTGAAAAGAGATGATGCTGACCCTCAGAGGACCCCAGATGATGCTACCCTGAATCAACAAACAGAACTAACAATTATTGCTAAATGTGTGACTGAATCATATAATAACTTAATTAATAATATTGATAGTTCATCGTCTAGCTGACTACGTCTTGTATTATTATTATTATTATTATTATTATTATTTCTAAAATCCTGTCAAATGTGCACAAACTACTAGCTACTACTAAATATTGTAGAAACATAATTTTCTGTAAAGTTGCTTTGTAACGATTTGTTTTGTAAAAAGCGCTATACAAATAAACTTGAATTGAATTGAATTGAATAACACAATCTGGATTTTTTCCCCATTTACATCAACATCTGGCTGATTTTCTTTTTTTCTTATATAAAAATACATACACGCAGTTTTACTGACGTTTAGCGTCATGCAAGACTCAGAGAGCCAAGTGGCAATTTTTGCCATTGCTGCTGTTAATTTGGTTGCCACTTCATATCTGTCTCTTCCATGTGCCAGAATGACCGTGTCATCTGCATACATTTGGGTGTCAACTTGAGGACATCCTAGTGGTAGATCGTTAACATATAGACTGAATAACAAAGGGCCTAATACTGAGCCTTGCGGGACGCCAACAGAACAGCTACTGAATGATGACATTTTATTCCCAACTCTGGTGCTTTGTCTTCTCATGGTGAGATATGACTCCATCCATTTCATAGCATCATCAGAAAAATTAAAGTTTGACAACTTAGAAAGAAGAACATTATGATTTACTGTATCGAAAGCATTTTTTTTTAAATCCAGAAAAACTGCTCCTACAGCACTCCCACTGTCTAATTTTGATTTGATTTTTTCAACAAAATAACAAGTAGCCATTTCGGTCGAGTAATTTTCCCTAAAACCAAATTGCATTGGATGAAGTATTTGTCCAGAATTTAGAAAGTCGGTTAACAGGTCAGTTACCACTTTTTCTACAATCTTTGATGCCACCGGAAAAATGCTGATAGGTCTATAGTTAGCTACATCAGTAGGTTGCCCTGCCTTGAAAATTGGAACTAACACTGCATTTTTCCAGGCAGCTGGGAAAATTTATTGCTTTATCGATAAATTGACTAGGTGTGTAATTGGGGTGCTAAGGGAGTGAATATTTTTCTTTAAAAATGTTGAATCCCACTTGAATGTGTCCTTTGCCTTTGAGAGCTTTAAAGTGCTTATTGTCTTAGAAATTTTATTTTCAGGAACTTCAGTTCTACCAGAAAGACTCGGGAGATAAAATGATGTACGAAGCATACATTTATTGACAGCTCAGCAAGCACAATTATAAATTTCTTTGGAAGGCCCCGTCCATGGTTCGTAATCCGAGGGTAGCGAATCTGCATTTCCTGCCTGAAGACGAAGGCAGGGGCGTAGCCAACCCCCAAAATTAGGTGGATTATGAGACATCCAGACGGGGCCAGCCATCGCCCCAAAAAAGTAGATGAAGTATACCCACCAGTTGTGAATCCTAAGGTTCCTGGAAGATATAAAAATAGAGTTAGCATGATCAGTATGATGACGTTAGATTAAACCTATAATAAAGTTTTTACAGAAATAGCCGAAATAGGCCAGACACAGACAGCCATGATAGGGAGACACAGACAGCCACAATGGGCCGACACAGACAGGCCTCGATAGACCATACATAAATAGCCACGATAGGGAGACAGACAGCCACGAAAGCCAGACACAGACAGGCCTCAATAGACCAACAGAAATAGCCACGATAGGCCAGATGCGGACAGCCACGATAGGCGGACACGGACAGGCCCCAATGGACCGAACATAAATAGCCACGATAGGCCAGATGCAGACAGCCACGATAGGCAGACACGGACAGGCCCTAATGGACCAAACATAAATAGCCACGATAGGCCAGACGCAGACAGCCACGATAGGCAGACACAGACAGGCCCCAATAGACCATACAGAAATAGTAGGGGTGTAACGATTCACTCGTTTTCTCGATGCATCGATTACAAACCCTGTCAATTCATATGCATCGATCTTGAAACATGATTTTTGAATCGCGATTTCAATGCTTTCAAAATGTATACACATTAAATTACTACACGCACAAATTAATGGAGACCTTGAAGGGTGTTCGTGAATCGTGCCTCTTATCAGTCCTTCACGTGCTCCACAGTTTACCGCCTGTGAGACTGTCACAGGATTGCGCTCGCGCTCCGTTCGTCTCTGACGCAGCTGACATGTGATCTACAGGACTCGTGAGCAGTAATGCTAACGTGAAGTAGTTTTACTTTTCTGTAGTTTGTCAATGGCTCTCTGCATCTTACCGACGGATTTACCGGAGCTGTCGACAGCTGTATTTATTGCATGGACGAACAGGAAGTGTCTAAATCATACGCACAGATCCATTGAATGATAAATGTTTTTAAACAACGCAGATGATCCGAAATTACGAAGGAAACTTTTAAAATTAACCACAGCATTAACAACAACCTTGAAATAAGAGCGTGAGATTTATCTGATAATCAGATGCATGAAAGTAGCGTTTGTTTCATTAGCAAACAGACATCTGGCGCGTTTTCTCTCAGAATCATTCGCTGATGGAGAGGAAAAGTTAAATAGAGATGAAGACGTTTTAACACTAAAAGAGAAGCGATCTCGCTCTCATAGACGTGCCAGGCTATATCTGCAGCTAAACTGAATAAAAGCAGAATGAACTGATGAAACTAAAAAAAAAAACCACAAACAATTTATGAATAATGCAGTGCTAATTGGGTCCGTGTATCTTTTGGTCATTGGATTTTCCTTTCAGAAACGGATATCAAAAAACTAAAAACAAGTGGTTATTTGATTTTTGTTTTAAAATAAAAAATTTAAAATTAAAATACAAAGCGTTTCTCTTTTTCAGTGTCAAAAAAAGATGAGCGAAATTTTAAAAATGATTTGAATTTCAATTTCTATTTCGGATATCAAAAAATAAAGTTACTTTAAAACAGAAACGAAAAAAAGGCCCGTTTGTTCATATTCCGAGACCGGATGTGGTTAGCACTCACGTGACAAGACCGCCACATTTGACAGAGTGACAGTGTGCTTAGGCCCAGAATAAAATGTCTTTGGAAACTTACTCAGTTATGATTTTAGACATGGCAAAACAAGGCCTGTCATCCACAGAAATCTCAGCGCAGATATCACAAGTAAATGGGGGAGCGAGAGGATATTCCGCAAGAAACGTGAGGAGATTTTGCAGTGAAAATGGATTAAGTTTGATGGGGCTCCCTGACGCACATTTGGAGTTGGATGTGGCAAAAGCTATAACCGAGGTATGATCCTGCTTTTTTTAACCTTTTACTAGAGAGAGAGAGAGAGAGAGAGAGAGAGAGAGAGTATATTAGATTTATTATTATTATTTTACTGTTGTTCATATAACTGTTTTATTGTGTTTGTATATATTATGTATATATATTTTATTTGTATATGCTTTGGCAACATTGTTTCAAAAAACGTTCATGCCAATAAAGCCCCATTGAGAGAGAGAGAGAGAGAGAGAGAGAGAGAGAGAGAGAGAACGAACATGTGATATGCACAGTATGTCCCGCATTTATATGTCTTATCAAATTTATTTGACTGGTATCTTTAATGCCCGTTTATTACGAATAGTACATAAATCCCAATAAATAGCCTCAGCCTTCCATTATTTATAAATAGTTTCTAAGTCACAGTTAATATAATCCTCACAACACTGATAAATTCTATAACACAAAAACGTCTTATTTCTTGATACACACATCAGCTGGACATGTATATTTTTTAATTTTCTAGACTGGACCTACATATGGAAGAAAGATGATGAAGGGTTATCTCGCTATGAAAGGAGTGTATGCTGCAGAGACATGAATTGGATCAGTGCTCAGAACCATGCATCAGCCATACCATGAAGCAAGACGTCAGGTCTATTACTCCTCTCTAATACATAATCAAATATGTGGAATTTATGTGTAAATATGAGATAATGTTTTTTTGTCTGTGTTTTTTTGCTGTTTAGCTGCAGTTACTTAGATTGTATAAGATTAAAAACTTACAGATATTTATAGTAAGCCTATAATCAGAACAAACCCCTAATTTTCATTTTATTTTTTTGACAGAGACACAAATAGACATTAGGTTATATTTGTAAAATATGCAGCCATATAGGACTAATGAGATTTTTTTGTGTGAAATAGTTATATCGTTTTCCTATCTCTCTTAGGGTGCCCGCAATCTCAACCCCATACCATATCAAGCTGATTACATGGGTCAAAAGGTTCATATGGACCAAAACGAAAAACTGGCTATGTTTGGGGTTACCCATGTTTTCTACAGCAAAAAGATTGTTGCTCATTCTACAATGCCTATAAAAAACAACCTTGCCATCTATGAAGATGTTTTCAGGTAATAGCAATTATTATTATTGTGGACACTAAAGAAAGTGCATACACATGGCTACCATTCATGATAGAATATAAAACATTGAACATCTACAGTATATTGTTATGAAGCCTATTAGACTGAGAGTAACTAATAACCGTTAAGTTTGAAAAGTTTTGCACAAAATAAAACACTTTTTCATCCAATAGGCCTGCAGTCCTTGCCTATGGTATGTGGGACCAGGTACGAGTAGATCATGGCAAGGAGTTTTATTTGACACTTTTCATGCAGGAGCTGCTGTCATCTCACCGCCATAATCAGGAGCGAAGGCCATATTTACAGACTTCATCCACAAAGGTACAGCTCAACAGTTTGTTTGGTTGCTTCAGCAATTCACTTGTATGCCTGTTTTTTTTAATTATTATTATTTTTGCTTCAGCAGCATACTGTTGTTTTGCATGCATGAGACAAATTGTCGTTGCTATTACTATGCTTTCCAAATTTTTGAGTTAATTAAAATTAACTATGGCTGAGAATGTTTCTTTTTAAAACCTGGTTCCAGCTTAATAAAAAACTGCTGCAGAAGCAGCTACATCCTATTTGTCTTCAAGCAGAATTCCTGGTAAAACTATAAATTTACTTGTTCGGTGGTCAATGTGCATAATGACTGCTGAGTTAATACATTTACTGGGAATTCTGCATGACCATTTTTCCTTGATAGACTAAGATTTATTTACCCACCAGAACACATTGACTGATGACACATCTTTGTTGCAAATTCAGAATCATATAGTTGAACGAATCTGGCCTGAAGTCAACAATCGTGTCAACTATCCACTGAAGGCAGCACTTATGGGGTTGGTGGATCAAGAGGAAATAGACATGAACGACAGCCTTGTGAGATATTGTGTGTCCAACCTTACTGGCCGCTTGTGTGAGATTGGTCTTACAAGGCTGGTGGAGACATGGAATGCTCATAGAATTCCAGGTGAAATTACGGATTACAATTATTACAAAAGGCATTCACAAGTTTCTATACCAACAGTATGGTCTTTATTGGAAAGGAAAAGGAGATCAAAGTGGCAAAGAGGAATTATTCTGAAAAAATAAGGACTCAGTTCACTTCCAACGACTCCGCATCAGTGTGGAAAAGTCTAAAGAACATCACCAATTACAAGACACCACCCCCCAGCACTGTAGAGAATCAACGACTGGCAGACGATCTGAACGAGTTTTACTGCAGGTTTGAAAGAACACCCATCACCTGCCCTGAACGCCTCCCCACACAACCATTCACACCCTTCACAACTCCTGCAACCAGCCCTGAATGCCTCTCCAAACTACCGTTCACACCATTAACAGCTCCTGCAACCCATCCTGAACACCTCTCCAATCAAGCACTCTCACCATTCACACCTCCTGCATCCCCTCTCTCCCCCACACCTGCAATTCAGATCAGCGAGGATGCGGTGCGCCAGGTCTTCCGGAAGCAGAAAAGGAAAAAAGCACCAGGCCCAGATTGTGTTACACCAGCCTGTCTGAAATCCTGTGCTGACCATCTGGCCCCCATCTTCACACAGATCTTCAACAGATCGCTGGAGCTGTGCGAAGTCCCTTCATGCCTCAAACGTTCCACCATCATCCCCATCCCTAAGAAAACCAAAATTACAGGACTAAATGACTACAGGCCTGTGGCTCTAACGTCTGTAGTCATGAAGTCATTAGAAAAACTGGTGCTGGCCCACCTGAAGGACATCACTGGGCCCTTGCTGGATCCTCTTCAGTTTGCCTACAAAGCAAACAGGTCTGTGGACGATGCAGTAAACATTGGACTGCATTATGTTCTGCAACACCTAGACAGACCGGGGACTTATGTGAGGATCCTGTTTGTGGACTTCAGCTCGGCCTTCAACACGATCATCCCAAACCTCCTCCTGCCCGAACTAAATCAGCTCTCCGTGCCCACCTCCGTCTGTCAGTGGATCAACAGCTTCCTGACAGACAGGCAGCAGCTAGTGAGGCTGGGAAAATACACATCCAGCACCCGTACAATCAGCACCGGAGCTCCCCAGGGCTGTGTCCTCTCCCCACTGCTCTTCTCCCTGTACACTAATGATTGCACATCTAAAGACCCCTCTGTCAAGCTCCTGAAGTTTGCAGATGACACCAAACTCATTGGCCTCATTCAGGACGGTGACGAGTCTGCTTACAGACAGGAGGTAAAAGAGCTGGCTGTCTGGTGCACTCTCAACAACCTGGAGCTTAACACCCTCAAAACAGTGGAGATGATCGTGGACTTCAGGAGAAACCCCCCTGCACTCCCCCCACTCACCATCATGAACAGCCCTGTGACTGCAGTGGAGTCATTCAGGTTCCTGGGCACCACTATCTCTCAGGACCTGAAGTGGGACATTCACACTGACTCCATCGTGAAAAAGGCCCAGCAGAGGTTGTACTTCCTTCGCCAGCTGAGGAAGTTAAACCTGCCACAGGAGCTGCTGAAACAGTTCTACTCCACCATCATTGAATCCATCCTCTGCACTTCAGTAACTGTCTGGTTCAGCTCAGCTTCTAAATCTGACCTCAGAAGACTACAGAGGGTAGTCTGGACTGCTGAGCGAATCATCGGTTCAACTCTCCCATCTATTCAAGAACTGTACTTATCCAGAGCGAGCAAAAGGGCTGTCAAAATCACTCTGGACCCCTCACATCCAGCACACTCCCTCTTTGAACTGTTGCCATCTGGTCGACGCTACAGAGCACTGAGCACTAGAACGACCAGACACAGGACCAGTTTCTTCCCTCAGGCAATCCATCTTCTGAACAGCTGATAATAACGGCGAACACACTACACTTTATATTTATATACACACACACTTTATTTATCTAACACACATACTTAGTATACACTTAAATTTTGCACACAATATATATGTACATACATAACTTCATTTTGTAATATACCTGCCTACAATTGTCATTTGTATATTGTCATTCACTATCTACTTATTTGTATTTTTTATTCTTTTATTATGTGTTTTATGTTCTGTCGCTGTCATTCTGTTGTACTGCGGAGCTTCTGTCACGAAAACAAATTCCTCGTATGTGTAAACATACCTGGCAATAAAGCTCATTCTGATTCTGATTCTGATTCTTTATTTTACAGGTAAAGGAACACCAAATGACTTGGCTGGCCGTGGGTGTCCCAAAAAAATCCAACAGGAACTGTTGCCTCATTCAGCTGAAGCAGCAGACCTTTACAGCCAACAGCTGTGATCATCACTGACCAGGCATTCAACTTTTGGAGTGGATCCATTTTCAAATGAACAGGACAAGATTACAGTTGAGAACCAGTTTGCCGAGCATTTTTCAGACATTTCAGAATTTTGTACTCTAGAGCAGTGAACAATGACTTTGCCCCATACAAACAGGCATTGCTCTGTCTTAAGCCTGGAACACACCAAGCCGACGCAGACGAACTAGTGGCAACGAAAACAGATTGCAGGATCGCCTCACGTCGGCAGCGTCTGTGTCCAGATTTGCCCTGACACACCAAACCGATTCTTGACACCTGACGGCCAACTAGCACGTCCGTTCTGCGCCTGCGTAGGAAATACCTTTCCGTACCAGCAGGTGGCAGTAGTCTTGGAAGTAGTTACTCAAAGCGGGAAACCGGAAGAAGCTACAGGGATCCAAACCATATACAAAGATCAAGCAAATCAGAGTCTCGCCATCCACAGACGGATTTGTGATTTTTTGGAAATGGCTGACAAGTTGCAAATGGCACTGGCGTTGTCAGCCCTTGGTATTTTGCTTGTGGAAAAGGAAAGAAATAATCGGACGCGAAAAATACGCAGAAAGCGCACTAAATGGGTGAAACCATGGATTCTCCAGAAACAGGCTCATGGGGCTTTCCCGAACCTGTGTAGAGAGCTGGAACTAGATGAAACCTCCGATTTTAAAAATTTTGCACGGCTTTTTCCGATTCAATTTAACACTTTAAAGGAACTTATCACTCCAATTATACAGAGGAAAAACACAAACTACCGGGATTGTATCTCAGTTGGGGAACGTCTGATGGTAACACTACGGTTCCTGGCAACAGGTAAGCAAGCTAAAGGTTATTCTTTGTTTTAACATTGCAGTACAACACCTTTTCCGTTGTGTACATTTTGGTGTATTATTAAACTTTATAATAGTGAAATGAAATTGATTATTACGGATGGCAATTGTAGCCTACCTGACAGGATACAGCATTTAAAATATAATAATATGATAATACATTAAAATTTGTTTTGTTCTTGATGATTAATTCTCGAAAATGTGTGGAAAATTGTTAATGTCGTTATGTGATTGTATTCTTTGCAGGAGAAAGCTTCAAGAGCCTTTCTTACCAGTTCCGAGTGGGAATGTCTACGATTCAGCAATTCGTTCCCGAAACCTGTGCAGCAATCTACCAGGTCTTAAAAGAGAAATACCTGAAGGTTTGTACACATTCGGACAGTGTAACATCCAAAAATGACTACGATTTATAAAGGGTCTGCCAAAAAAATAAATAAATAAAAAATATTATTATTATCTTGCTGTTTTTCAGTGCCCAGACACAGTGGAAGAGTGGCAGCGAGTTGCCATTGGATTCCAGGCTCAGTGGAACTTCCCAAACTGCCTGGGTGCTCTGGATGGGAAACACATCAACATTCGTCCCCCACCAGGAACTGGATCGACATTTTACAATTACAAGCGCACATTTTCCATTGTTCTAATGGCATTGGTTGACAGCAATTACAGATTCCTTTATGTTGATGTGGGCTGCAATGGGCGTGTTTCAGATGGTGGAGTGTTTGGTGGATGCTCTTTACAGGATGCTTTAGAGAAAAGAACATCGAACATACCTGCACCTGCACCACTTCCTGAATCTGACCAGCTGGCCCCTTACTGCATTGTGGCAGATGAGGCATTTCCCTTGAAGGAATATCTCATGAAGCCATATCCAAACCGCAGACTATCTGTTGAGCAACGCATATTCAACTACAGGCTTTCGCGAGCTCGGAGGGTGGTTGAAAATGCATTTGGCATCCTGGCAAATCGCTTTAGAGTTTTTCTAACTACCATTAATATTCAAAACACTGCCAAAGTTGAGGACATTGTGTTGGCTTGCTGTGCTCTGCACAACTTTCTGCGTACAGAGTGCTGTGAAGCATACATGGCAGCAATTGACCAGGAAGGACTAGATCAAGACCCCGGCCTAGAGCAGGCCTCTCTGCCACACACAACCAACAGTACTTCAAATGCCAAACAGCTCAGGGATAAACTGTGCCAGTACTTTAATTCAGACATTGGTGCAGTCCCCTTTCAATGGGGCAAAATATAAGACACTGAGTCACTGCAGTGTGCTCCAAAAGTGGGAATGAAAACGCTGTTATCTGTGTGTGTGTTTGTGTGTCTCTGTGTGTGTTGTGTAACTTTCAAGAAATAAAATCTATAATTTTCTAATTCAAAACACAAATTTGTATCTATTTTTTCATTGGTTTAAATGCATGTTGTTTGTGTGCGAGATTCTCAACTTCCTCTTTTATTTAAACTTCAGTTGCTTAGTCACGATTTGAGCACAGAAGAGCCTCCACACACACACACAAACAAACACACGTCTAACACTTCTCTATGCATTTGCAGTTTGTATTTTTTTTTGGATCTGATATTTGATATATTTTATCAAATGCTCTAATATGCTCGCAGAAGAATTTTGTGTTTCATGACAATGGTGGGAATTTGCTCAATAAAAGTCAGGATTTGACATAATTATGTCTTTTGTGATCTCTTTTTACATAAAGAATTGTGAATGCAAGTACCTTTTTACTAAAAGTCAGTGTTTTATTTTGCAATGTTCAGAACAATGGCCCAACAATTTGCTAGAAGGTAAATAATTAAAAAATAGAAGAGACTTTAAATACTAAATAGAATTGTACAAGCACTATAATACAACTATAATATAAATTACAAATGTACATGTACAACCTACAATATACTGCAAACATGATTACACTTTTGCAATGTAACACATTACAGGTGTGTATACTGATTGACAGATGCATCCAGTGAATGGTTGTGGCCCACTGAATATTTGAAAATGCAATCATCAACCTCATGCTGAAAATGTGGCAGTACATGTGGTGGCAAACTCCGCATTCTGTGTTCTAGATTTTTGCAGAAAGCTGAGATGGCATCATTGGTGTTTTCCTGTGATGCCAACTTTTCCAGAGTTTTGCCGATGGTTCGCATCAAGTATGTGGACTCCTCACTGGAGGATTCATCCTGCATCTTCCTGCGCTTCCCCGGAGGCTTTGGAGTATTTGGTTTCTGTCTAATGGCAGTGGACTCAGCTGTAGACTCCATTCCACAGATCGTGGATTCAGGCAAGGGTGTACTGGGCCGTAGCTCCGCCTCAATGAAGCTGGGCTCTTCATGGGTGCCAGTCCATGTGTCACTGTTGGTACCATCTGAGGGTGAACAGGAATCACTATCAGCCGAAGATTCCTTAAAAAAAAATGTAAAAGATAAAAATGTAAATGCAAATTATGTGATACCATAGTTTCTTACAACTGTTCACCAATCACCCATAACAATAACAATAACAGGGCAAAGCTACAACAATACCCTGCAAATTGGTGAAATGGCTCTATTCAGAAGCACTTTATGGCACATTTGTGGAAGATAATGGGACAAAAGAATTTAACGCCTTGTGTTAATATGCTGAGTTACATGTAAATAGACCCATCTGAAAAATCAGTGGCCACTTAAAAAAAAGCAAAAGGTTTTATTTTATTCTGAAAAAAAAAATAGATTTGGTTATTTACCCTGATAGGTAAATTTGAAGTGCTCTCATTCCTTTTTGTGTGAGGCTGTAGAAACTGCAGGCGGTTCAGGATCCATTGCTGCCTGCCAGTCTTCTGAGATCCAGAACTTCCTGAGGGTCCTTGTTTCTTATATCGCATGTACTGGGTTCGCAATGAATCCCACCGCTTCTTGAGCTCTTTCTCTGAGGGATAAGGTCATATTTTGTGAGCATTATGCCTTATTTGTCAGTTTCATGATTATTGTTAATGCCAAATTTTTACTTTTTTCTCTACTGTACGTACACTAGATGCTAACACATAATTATAATAACTGCCTGTTTTCCATTAACCAAATTATTTTTGTACACTCACACACGTCATTATTCTTACAATGGACCATTTACAAATAACAAACCAGTTTTCTAAAGACCTCGATTGCCAAAAAGAAAATCTTACCTGATATGACAAGTTTATTTTCGATCTCACGCCACATTTCAGCTTTCACCAATCGGTTGGAATAAGATTTTTCCGTGATGTCATACAAGGCCGGCCTTTCCTGGATCATGCTGATCAATGCATCTTCACTTGCCTCGTTCCAGACAGCCATATCTTTAAATAATCACGAATGATAATCACGAGAAATACAAACAAATGAGAGAGGCAACTATGTCCCCGTTGACTTCATTGTTTATATGCTCCGTCACTTCCGGTTTTTTTTCTAGCGTGCTGGTTCGCTGGTTGAACAGCCAATCAGAATGACCAGATGGCCCGACTGGCTGACAAGCTCCGACGCCGATTCAACATGTCAAATCGGCCATTACAAAGCCGACGAGAACCAATTTCAGCCGACAATGCGGAACACACTGAGAAGATTTGGTCGGTCGACGCTCGAAATCTGCCCGACGGCCGACCATCGGCTTGGTGTGTTCCAGGCTTTATAACCACAACTCAGCGCAATGTGTGAAAAGCCATTAGCTCTATTTAACTTGAAGACGGTTAACTTGAAATTCGTTTGTGTAAAAATTCAACATGTTACTCCTCTTCATAAAGGGATCTCAGAACAGAAAAAGTATCTGACAGACCATTAATTTCATATATGGTGTTGTTTGCAGTGTTCCCTCTACATTTTGCACAGTGCACAGAGGTCTCCTGCCACTGTACCACACATGTTTTGCAGCCAATAATGCTCTGGCAACACTCGGTGAAGACTGGCTCCTCGATGAATTCTAAAAGACAAAATGAGAAAAACTAGTCATTCTGTGTGTGTCCATATGACCTTAACTCTTAACCAGCACCCCCTATTTTTTGAGAATTTTCTGAAAATGACATAACCAACTACAAATGTCTGTAGCTCTTTAACCCTATAGTCCACATTCATAACTGGTCTTTTTTTAAACTAGACACTTTAAACTTTGTTACCCGAGAGTCATTATAATTCAAAGTAGCAAAGAAACAGAGTAAAACGAGGTAAACAGTTTACATGAAAGTTACTTACGATTTCTTTGAAGGAACTTAACTTAGGGAAACATTTATCAGACTTTTATGTTAAAGGCCTGAAAACAACAACAACGATCAAATAGAATATCTGGACCATGTTTTGATTCAAATTTGAGGATGAAACTCCCAGACCCAACAATTTAGTTTCTGTTAGCTTTTATTCATGAAAAGTAAAGGTGTCCTTTCTAAAAGGCCAAATGGAGAGCTTGCAATCGATTTTGGTTGGTTATTACTCCCATTAATCAAAACTTTGCTGACTAGGTTTGAAAACCATTGGCTTTTCAAACCTTTTAACTACTTGGAAACTTTTATGAATTTTATAATATTGTATATAATTGTCTCAATATTTTAATACGTTTTATTCAAGTAATGATAAAAAAAAAAAAAAAAAAAAAAAAAAAAGATTAAATAAATGTTAAAGCAGAAATAAGATAGCTTTAAAGTAATCTCTGGTTTCAACTCCCTCACTTTCATGCAAGCTCAGTCCTCTAGGCATTGAATTGTGGTAAATAGTGCTTCAGCAAGTGTACATCGGATTTAAACTCTAATTCAGAGAGAATTGTGAGTAAAAGTAGTAAACGAATATAGGGAATGATGTCATTCACTCAGATTTCGGACACCCTAAATAGTGCACTATATAGTGGATAGGGAGCGATTTCAGACACACCTTTTGTTAATGTATCGTTACACCATGGGTTGGAACACAAAGGTCTGCATTTGTACATGTAATTAATTGTAGTGGATGAGACATAGGTGACCATGGTTCGAAAATGTAATAATGCGTACGTGGAAAATTACAATTCTGGATCAAAATGGATTCAAAATAAGTGTACATGTGGGACAATGACTAGCTATTGTGTACTCACTCATACAAATAACACAGCAGAATCCTTGCTTGATGGTCTGTAGCTGTGAAGGAGTCAGGATCACTCTTTGAGTGGCAGCTAGATTGGTGAGCTCTCTGATTGCTGCAGTGATATCTGGTAAGGTCTGTGATGCCAGTACAAGCTCTTCTATCTTCTCAGAGACCTCTCCAATTCCGGCAGCATCTTCATCTTTTCGGCTATTACAAGGAAAAAACATAATAGATATATGCTGTTTGTGTTTTAGTGGTTTTGCTTGTGGTAACCAAATAAATCTTTGGCCCAACATTATAGACGCTACTAAAATACAGAAGCATTAATGGCCAAAGGATTGGCAAACCGGTGCTGATTTGAAATAAAGTTTCAATAGTCTGGACAACAAAGGTAAGGACAAATAAGTAAATAAACAATGCCTTTCAATATTTGGACAAATAAGAGAAATACGAATACTTAAGATTACCTCATTCTCCTCCTTTTAGAGCCCTGTACCTCCTGGAAGGCCTGTTCTTGTATAGCAAGAATCTTTCTTGCATTTTGTTTCCAGTACTGGGACCCTTTACATTAGGGGTGAAAACCAGAAAAAAGGTTAAATCATCATGAGTTATCTCATCCCCTCTAATTTTAAAATCACAAAAGTAAAGACTTAATAAAACAAAATTAAAGAGTTAGTTCACCCAAAAATTAAAATGTCAGTTATTACTCACCCACATGTTTTTCTAACCCCGTAAGACTTACTTTCTTCATCGCATCATAATTTAAGATTTTTATGATGACATCTTATAGCTAAATTACTCCTCAGTAGTGTAATAGATGGCCGAAACTTGCTCGATCAGAAAACGTATTAAGACATTGTTAAAATAGCCAAAGTGACTCCAGTGGCTCAACCATACGTTTATCAAGCAACGAGAATACTTTTTGTGTGCAAAAATAAACAAAATAATGACTTTACTCCACCATTCATTCTCTTCAGCATTGGTCGTGTGTTTATCTGGTGTTTTTACTTAGACAATTTTTAGTCTATGTGCGTAGAGCTTCTGGGTTGAACGTCACGCGCACCACTCAAATGACCTGTGTAGACCAATAGTGAGCCTGCGTGTAGACTATTCATACCTTATAAGTAATCTTAAATTATGATGGGACAAAGGAGGAAGTCTTATGGGGTTAAATCAACATGTGGGTGAGTAATAACTGAGATAATTTTCATTTTTGGGTGATTTAACCCTTTAATGTTTCTCACCAGTTGTGCCTTCTGACTCCAAAATTGCATTCCCCTGCACATCAGTCAATACCATTGGGTCATGACATCCAATAGCATCTTGAACTTTACCAGTGATCCCCTGAAGGGTAGCCTCAGATTCCAAAAACCGGACCACCACCATTCTGCTGGGACTCAGCCTCCCACCAACCACCTCAGCAAGAAAAACCGATCTGGAAGAACATCATATTAAAATAATCATTATGACACACACTGCATTCAGAATCCTATTTAATGTTAATAGTCTTATAGATTTCGTATATCAATAAAATGCACTCAGTTTGCTTTTATAGCACCTTTGGGTTAACTGGTGTGAGAATGTAACAATCTCTTCTTTGGAACAGGATCAAACAATACACAAAGTTCCATGTACATATTACTTTCATAACATTTTGCATAAGCTTGCTGACAGACACTGCAAAAACATAACCTCCCCCACCACTTTCTTGGCAGAGGTTATGAAAGTTAGGGGGCAAAGTTAAAATATAAATGAAAAGTACAAGTAGTATTAACTATTACACTACAACCACAAAGGAGGCAACTGGAGATGATATCATCATCAAATGTGATGGTGTTTTTCATTTATATCTAATTATATTTAAGACTTTCCCGTGGCGTCTGTCGTTGCTATGCAAACATGCACTGCGCTCTCCACAACGACCGTTTGCATCCCTGAAATTTATAAATCGTATCACAGTCATTTTAGAAGTTAACGTTACCTTTGAAATGTTTTAGAGGCAGTGGCTCTAAGGGGGGCTGAGGCAGCCCGCTGAGCAGATGATGATGGACTAGGATTAACGTTAGTAGCAGTTGCAGGTGATCGCATGAATGAAAAACGAGCTGTGGCATTTGAAGCTGATGAGGCGTCCTCCTCTTCACCGTGAACCTCATAGTGAGCTCTTGGTGTAAGGTCCAATGTACTAAAAAAACCAGAAGCTCCAGGAAAAATGGCCACATTTGCGTCGTCAGTCACATATAGACTATGTGCTGAGACCTGTCAAGAAATCAATTCAAGTCAAATAACCGCTAGTGTTTATTTCCAAACTTTTCTCAATTAGTGCTAATATTTTCCAGGGACTACTGAAAGGTTAACTTCTTAAAATCAGACACCACCATGTTTGCGTTAAAAGAGAAGTTTTAGGGTTTAGCCAGCGAACGTTAGTACGTTAGTTTAAAACACTTTTTACCTGGAAAATGCGACTTATTTTTTCTGCAGTCATGTCTTCTTCCCTTAAGGAGACTCTTTTATTGTTTCGAAAAACAACGTATTGCTCCATGTCTGCTCAATGATCACGCTCAATTAGCACATCAGTGACAGTCACAGCACGTAATTAATTGCTTAACAACTCTGTCAAATGTGGCGGTCTTGTCACGTGAGTGCTAACCACATCCGGTCTCGGAATATGAACAAACGGGACTTTTTTGGTTTCTGTTTTAAAGTAATTTTATTTTTTGATTTCCGAAATTGAAATTGACATTCAAATCATTTTTAAAATTTCGCTCATCTCTTTTTGACACTGAAAAAGAGAAAAGCGTTGTATTTTCATTTTAAATTTTGTATTTTAAAACAAAAATCAAATAACCACTTGTTTTTTGTTTTTTGATATCCGTTTCTGAAAGGAAAATCCAATGACCAAAAGATACACGGACCTAATTGACATTTATTACAGTACAGAAACTATAAAGTATATTTTCTATCTTATTCTGTGCAGAAAATTTAAATAATTACTAATTAAATGTAGCGTAGTATATAAAACAATCATAAAATTGCCATTAGGAAAAAAATATCGATTACAAATGATTGATTATTGTCCAGCAGTGTATTTGATTTATTACAGCTAATTAAAAGTAATTAAAAAAGAAGATAATTCCTTGTAAAAAAATAATAAATAAATAATAATAATAATAATAATTATTATTATTATTGTTATATAGGGTACATACATAAAATGATTGTATTTGACATTTCTGTCACTTCTGAAATTATGGCTACGCCCCTGGTGTGACAAAATGTTAGCTTATACATAATACTCTTTAAGCTCTTTTTTAAAAACTTGGCTTTCATACATTTTTACGTATGCCATGTCACATCATTAAACTAGCATTTAACAATGGACAAAAGTTTTTTTTTTTTCTAACCTATGGTTCTCTAACCATAAATGCTACTGTAATTTGCCCCCTTTGAATGCACTTAAAGAATGCAGAATCTAATCATTATAATCGAATCGAATTTAGTTGTGAATCGAATTGAATCGTTCTAAATTTGCAAAAATCGTTCTTGAATCGAATCGAAAACCTATGAATCGTAATCGAATCGCTGCCTTGCCAAAGATTCTGTCACGGTTCATAGATACATGGTGTCATCTTGTTGTCTGTGTGTAGGTTGCGGGGTGTATCACCTGATTGTTCTGTGTGGGCGTCGCCGCTGATTACTGATCAGCGGCAGCTGCGGCTTATTACATCTTGCCTATATTAACGCCTTGTCTTTCGTCTCATGTTGGTCAGATCGTTGTTTGGAGTCCTGGTGTTGTTGTGTCCCTCGTGTAGTGTTCCTGTTCTGGATTTCTTGTTGCTGTTTCCTGTTGCCTGTTAGTTCCTGTGGAGATTCGTTCTGGATTACCTCGTTCATCACTTCAGCCACGGTCACTTCACGGACTCCACTCACCACGAACACCAGCGCTCATCAAGGTCCCTGTGTTGCCATCTCTCCTGCTGCTTGTATGTCTTGTCAATTCCTGAACATCTGACTCTATCTGTGGAAAGCTCTCATTAAAGAGATATTAACTTGCATTTGCATACAGTCTTCTTTTCCGTGACAGAACGATCTGACCGTCATCATGGATTCAGCGAGTTCAGTGGCTTCAGTGCCTTCAGAACAACAGGACATCTCGGAGCCCCGCCTCCCCGTGCCACAGACTTATTCCGGTGAGCCTGACTTTTGTAGAGCATTCATCAAGAAGTGTTCTCTCCACTTCACTTTACAGCCCCGTACGTTCGAGAGGGAGGAGTCCAAAGTGGCATTCGTACTCACGCTTCTCACGGGGAAGGCGGCGCTGTGGGGAACGGCGGTTTGGGAGAACCATGATCCTTGCTGCTCCTCGTTCACGGCACTCGCCGCCGAGATGAGGAGGGTGTTCGACTGTGCGGTGGCAGGCATGGAGGCCGCCCGGAAACTCACCGCACTCAAGCAAGGCAACCGCACGGTCGCTGAATATGCCATTGAGTTCCGCACCCTCGCGGCGGAGTGCCGGTGGAACGAGGAGGCGCAGTAGGACGTTTTCCTGCATGGGCTGGCTGATCGCGTCCACCGTGAGATCTACACCCTGGACTTACCTGAGACTTTTAATGGCCTGGTAGAGCTAGCATTACGTGTCGATTCACGCTTTCGACGAGTGGAGACTATGGAGGAATCTGGAGAACGAGGCAGCGGTCTTCGAGCCAGTCCGGTGGATGCGGTCAGTCCACCGTCCGATCCTGAGCCCATGCAGGTGGGGAGAGCATGGCTTTCCCGGGAGGAGAGGGAACGGCGGATGTCCATTGGCCTTTGTCTCTACTGTGGAACATCTGGTCATCTCGTTAAGAACTGCCCGGTAAAAGACCAGGCCAGATAGTAAACTCGAGGCTACTATCGGGCGGGATCTCTGCCGAGAAGTCCTCATCATCTACCCTCCTTCCGGTAAGACTGAGATGGGCCACCAATGACGTCACCTGCAGTGCACTTCTGGATTCCGAGGCCGAGGGCAATTTCATGGATTATAACTTCGCTCAGCATCATGGCATCTCCACTTCCTCCCTCGAGCACCCCATCTCCGTCAGCACACTCAATGGACAGTTACTACCTGCTCTCTCACACATCACGGATTCCATCACACTCATCACCTCTGGTAACCACTCCAAAGAGACTCAGTTCCTTCTCATGGACTTTTTTCAATTCAATTCAATTCAAGTTTATTTGTATAGCGCTTTTTACAAAATAAATCGTTACAAAGCAACTTTACAGAAAATTATGTTTCTACAATATTTAGTAGTAGCTAGTAGTTTGTGCACATTTGACAGGATTTTAGATAAAAATAATAATAATAATATAAGACGTAGTCAGCTAGACGATGAACTATCAATGTTATTATATGATTCAGTGACACATTTAGCAAAAATTGTTAGTTCTGTTTGTTGATTCAAGGTAGCATCATCTGGGGTCCTCTGAGGGTCAGCATAATCTCTTCTCAGGTGTTCTGGATCCAGACTGGAGCTTGTTTAAATCCTAGTTACCACGGGATGTAAATCCCGTGGCGAAACATAGAAACAAAATACAGACATCATTAGCATAGCTGCTGATCCAACAAAGTAAAATTAGTTTAACCCAAGTTAATGAATAAAAAAGCACCTTTGAACAGATGCAACTACACTCACAATTAAAAAGATACATTATTCGAATGCTTGGCGAAAGAGATGTGTTTTTAATCTAGATTTAAACAGAGAGAGTGTGTCTGAACCCCGAACATTATCAGGAAGGCTATTCCAGAGTTTGGGAGCCAAATGTGAGAAAGCTCTACCTCCTTTAGTGGATTTTGCTATCCTAGGAACGACCAAAAGTCCAGCGTTTTGTGACCTTAGGGTGCGTGATGGGTTGTAACGTGGTAGAAGGCTAGTTAGGTACGCTGGAGCTAAACCATTTAGGGCCTTATAGGTAAGTAATGATAATTTGTAACTGATACGGAACTTAATAGGTAGCCAGTGCAGAGACTGTAAAATTGGGGTAATATGATCATATTTTCTTGACCTGGTAAGGACTCTAGCTGCTGCATTTTGGACGACCTGTAGCTTGTTTAATGACGAAGCAGGACAACCACCTAGAAGTGCATTACAATAGTCCAGTCTAGAGGTCATGAATGCATGAACTAGCTTTTCTGCATCAGAAACAGATAACATGTTTCGTAGCTTGGCAATGTTTCTAAGATGGAAGAATGCAGTTTTTGTAACATTGGAAATATGATTTTCAAAAGACAAATTGCTGTCTAATATAACACCCAGATTTCTGACTGTAGAGGAAGTAACAGTACATCCGTCTAGTTGCAGATTGTAATCTACAAGATTCTGTGTAGTGTTTTTTGGTCCAATAATTAGTATCTCTGTCTTATCCGAATTTAATTGGAGAAAATTGTGTGTCATCCAATCTTTTACATTTTTAACACACTCTGTTAGCTTAGATAATTGGGAAGTTTCATCTGGTCTCGTTGAGATATATAGCTGAGTATCATCAGCATAACAGTGGAAGCTAATTCCGTATTTTCTAATAATATTACCAAGGGGCAACATATATATTGAAAATAGAAGGGGACCTAGGACGGATCCTTGTGGCACTCCATATTTTACTGATGATAAATGAGATGACTCCCCATTTAAGTAAACAAAATGGTAGCGATCGGACAGGTAGGATCTAAACCATCTTAGAGCCTGCCCTTGAATACCTGTATAGTTTTGTAATCGATCTATGAGTATGTCATGATCTATGGTGTCGAACGCAGCACTAAGATCAAGTAAGACTAGAAATGAGATGCAGCCTTGGTCTGACGCAAGGAGCAGGTCATTTGTAATTTTAACAAGTGCAGTTTCTGTGCTATGGTGGGGCCTGAAACCTGACTGAAATTCTTCATACAGATCATTTTTATGCAGGAAGGTGCTCAATTGAGCAGACACAACTTTCTCTAAAATTTTAGACATAAATGGAAGATTTGAAATAGGCCTATAATTTGCCAGTACACTAGGATCTAGTTTTGGTTTCTTAATAAGAGGCTTGATAACCGCCAGCTTGAATGGTTTTGGGACGTGTCCTAAAGTTAACGACGAGTTTATGATATTGAGAAGCGGTTCTTCGGCTACAGGTAACAGCTCTTTCAGTAATTTAGAGGGTACAGGATCTAATAAACATGTTGTTGGTTTAGATACAGTGATAAGTTTATTTAGCTCTTCCTGTCCTATGGTTGTAAAGCACTGCAGTTTATCTTTGGGTGCGATGGATGAAACTGAAGTGTTAGACGCTGTAGAATCTCCATTCGCTATTGTATTTCTAATGTTATCTATTTTATCAGTGAAGAAATTCATAAAGTCATTACTATTTAACGTTGGTGGAATATTTGAATCAGGTGGCGTCTGGTAATTTGTTAACTTAGCCACTGTGCTAAATAAAAACCTTGGATTGTTTTGGTTATTTTCAATGAGTTTGTGTATATGCTCTGCCCTAGCAGTTTTTAGAGCCTGTCTATAGCTGGACATACTGTTTTTCCATGCAATTCTAAAAACTTCTAAGTTAGTTTTTCTCCATTTGCGTTCAAGACTACGAGTTAATTTCTTGAGAGAGTGAGTATTACTGTTATACCATGGTACAGTACGTTTTTCTCTAACTTTTTTCAATTTGATTGGGGCAACAGCTTCTAATGTATTAGAGAAAATAGTGCCCATGTTGTCAATAATTTTGTCTAATTCGTGTGTATTTTTGGGTATAATTAGCAGTTGAGATAGATCAGGCAGGTTATTTGCGAATCTTTCTTTGGTGGCTGGAACAATAGTTCTGCCCAGACGGTAACGCTGCGACATATAGTTAATATCAGTTATACGCAGCATGCACGATACAAGGAAATGGTCTGTAATATCATCACTTTGAGGTACGATATCTATAGCAGTAAGATCGAGTCCATGCGATATAATTAAATCTAGTGTATGATTAAAACGATGAGTGGGCCCGGTGACATTTTGCTTGACTCCAAAGGAGTTTATTAGGTCAGTAAACGTAAGTCCTAATGTATCATTTGCATTATCAACGTGAATATTAAAATCTCCCATGATTAGCGCCTTATCAACTGTAACTAGAAGGTCTGAGAGGAAATCTGCAAATTCTTTTAGGAATTCTGTATACGGCCCTGGTGGTCTATACACAGTAGCCAGAGCAAGAGATACATTAGATTTCTTTTGCATGTCTGACAGAGTAACATTTAGCAGAAGTATTTCAAAAGAGTTAAACCTGTATCCTGTTTTCTGGGTAACATTGAGAATATCACTATATATTGTTGCAACACCCCCGCCACGACCAGTCTGACGGGGCTCATGCTTATAACAGTAGTTTGGTGGAGTAGACTCATTTAGACCAAAATAATCATTTGGTTTTAGCCAGGTTTCAGTCAAGCAGAGTAAATCAAAACTATTATCGGTGATCATTTCATTTACAATAACTGCTTTTGGTGCGAGTGATCTAATATTTATGAGCCCAAACTTTAAAAATTGTTTTTGTTCATTTACTTTACATATTTCTGGTTTAATAACGATAAGATTTTTTTTAGATCCTACATTATATTTATATTTTGACCTCACTATTCGGGGAACAGACACAGTCTTAATAGGTTTTACAGCGCAAGTACTTTTAGCATTTAAGCGGTTGGAGCAAAACTCATCATAATGCTTATGAGAATTGTCTTACTAGTCACATGGAGCGAAGTGTCCTGGAGATGCTGTCAGAGAGAAGCTCCGGTCCAATTCTGCTGGGGTGTAATCCATCAGCGCGAAACAGTCTAGGACGCTCCCAGAAAAGATTCCAGTTATTAACAAATAGCAGTTTCTGTTCTTTACACCATGACAACAACCATTCATTTAAAGCAAAAAGTCTACTGAACCTTTCGTGTCCTCGTCGATACGTGGGCAGTGGTCCTGACACGACGATCGTCGCCGCGGGCGTCGTGCTGCGAACCGTCTCAATCAGGCTCCTGAAGTCCCTCTTCAGCGTCTCCGTCTGCCGCAGCGTGGTGTCGTTAACTCCGGCGTGAAGCACGACCGCTCTGGGGCTCTCGCCGTCCTTCAGGATCGCGGGTATCTGCGCAGAAACATCGAGAACACGAGCACCAGGCAAACAATGAGTGTGCACTTTACCTTCGGCTAACGTAGCACTTACGTGTCGGACGATGGAGTCTCCGATGATCACAGCGTCGCGTCCTGTCTCGCGGAGGGGAGCGAAGCGGTTCTGGATGGAGATCTCGAAGGCAGGAGGGGGAGAAGTAGTCGCCCGGGACCCAGCTCGCGTCCTCCGCTGTGGATGCACCCAGGGTCCGTGGTGTCCCGGCGTCGCAGTGAAGGACATCTGGGAAGATCGCGTCCTGGGTGCACCGGGCCTGCGCAGAGAAACACACGGAGTAGACGTGGTGGGACTGTTAACAGTACGCTGTATACTTACCCCGGACTTGTGAGCGTCAGCCCGGGATGATTCCAGCGCGGCTCTCCGCTCTCTCAGCTGGGCCTGCTTCTGTTCCAGGTCGCGAATCTGCTTCCCCACGGCCTCGAGCTCGAGCTGCACAGAGTGGAGACATTCATCCGCCATTAAAGCAAGCAACAGTGAGTACAGCAGTGGTAATGTGTGAGAATAGAGTATTAGCAATGTAAGCGCAGTTAGCAGCAACCACGCTTGCTGATGCTAACTGGCTAAAAGCTAATAGCGGACCCGGGAGATCAAGATAAAACTAGTGATAGCGAGGCGCTCTGATTGTTTTTGTTGTAGAATACAATAGAGGATATATTCACGCGTTATATAAACGGAAACAATGATGTATAAAATTGATTTTTAAGTTAAAAATAGTAAATGAAAAGAATATAGTGACGGAGCTCAAACGTAGTACAGCCGTCAACAACAGATCCACAGATGAATTAAGACGTTAACTTGTTTAATGTGTCTGACACTCCCTCGGACTCACCTCACGCTCCCATCATCCTGGGCCATCCCTGGCTCAGGAAGCACAATCCCCGCATTAACTGGATTCTGGGTACTGTCACTGAGTGGAGCACCAGTTGTCATAAGTCTTGTCTTTTGTCTGCTTGTCCCACGGTGTCTTTTTCTGTTTTGCAGGATGAGACTGTGGATCTCTCTAACGTGCCCATGGAGTATCTCAACCTGAAGGAGGTGTTCAGTAAGCCCCGGGCTGCTTCTCTCCCTTCACATCGTCCCTACGATTGTGCTATAGACCTAGTGCCTAAGGGCAGATTATACTCTGTCTGTTCCCGAGAGGGAGGCCATGGAGAAATACATTTCTGATTCTCTGGCAGCCAAGCGGCTGTTAGAGAATGGTCTTTTTTTCAAGGCGGAGAAATGTGAATTTCATGCACAATCTGTTTCCTTCCTAGGGTACATCGTCTTGTCTGAGGGAATTCGCATGGATCCTGACAAGGTTAAGGCTGTGGTGGATTGGCCAAGTCCAGATTCCCGTAAGGCCCTACAGCAGTTTCTGGGGTTCGCCAATTTCTACCGCCGTTTTATTCGCAACTTCAGCCAACTAGCCGCACCTCTGACTGCCTTGACCTCCCCCAGAATGGCCTTCAGGTGGTCAGATGCAGCCGAAGCTGCATTTGCTAAACTGAAGGGTCACTTCGTTTCGGCTCATTCTGATTGCCCCTGATTCCTCACGTCAGTTCGTGGTGGAGGTCGATGCGTCAGAGGTGGGGGTAGGAGCAATTCCTTCCCAGCGGACTACCTCCGATAACAAGATGCACCCTTGCACGTTTTACTCTCACCGTTTATCTCCCGTGGAAAGTAATTATGATATTGGTAACAGAGTTGTTGGCGGTCAAATTAGCGTTAGAGGAGTGGCGTCACTGGTTCGAGGGTTCGGGGGTGCCCTTTATCGTTTGGATTGATCACAAGAACTTAGAGTATATACGATCAGCTAAAAGGCTCAATTCCAGGAAGGCTCGGTGGGCACTTTTTTTCGGTTGTTTTGATTTTACTCTATCGTACCGCACCCGGGCTCCAAGAACATCAAGCCCGATGCCCTTTCTCGTATTTTTGGTCCGTCTGAACGCCCGTCCACTCCCGAGTGTATTTTTCCTGGGACATTAGTGGTCTCCACTCTGACATGGGAGGTCGAGTCGAAGGTCCTAGCGGCCTTAGAAGGGGTAACGCCTCTGCCCGCATGCCCACCGAACCGTTTATTTGTGCCGGATGAGTTAAAGTCCTGCGTCATTAAGTGGGGTCATTGCTCTAACATAACTTGCCATCCAGGGGTTAATCGAACCAGATGTTTGGTCAAGCAATGGTTCTGGTGGCCAGGTATGGCTCGCGACATCCGCGATTTTGTTTTGGCTTGCTCGGTTTGCGCCACTGGTAAGACTTCCAACCGTCCTCCAGATGGGTTACTCCAACCGCTGTCTGTCCCTTCGAGACCCTGGTCCCACATCGCGCTAGATTTTGTCACCGCCCTCCCACCCTCCCAAGGGTATACGGTTGTTTTGACCGTTGTGGACCGGTTCTCGAAGGCAACCCATTTCATACCCTTGGCCAAATTACCCTCTGACAAGGAGACAGCAGTCGCTGTCATTGACCACATCTTCCGGATACATGGCCTCCCGGTGGATGTGGTTTCTGACAGGGGGCCCCAGTTTGTGTCCAAATTCTGGCAGGAGTTTTGTAAGTTGCTGGGGGCAACGGTTAGTCTTTCCTCTGGGTTCCATCCCCAGACCAATAGTCAGACCGAGAGAGCCAACCAGGATTTAGAACGTATGTTGCGACGTTTGGCGTCCAAGAATCCTTCATCCTGGAGCCAACAACTCTCTATGATTGAGTACGCACATAACTCGTTACCAGTGTCTTCTACGGGCCTCTCCCCGTTTGAATCTAGCTTAGGTTACCAGCCACCTGTTTTTCCCAGTCTGGAATCCGAAGTTGCGGTCCCCTCTGCCCACGCCTTTGTCCAAAGGGTGCCGCCACACCTGGATCAGAGCCTGTGAGACTCTCTTGCAGGTGAGGGCGCACACCAAGGCTAAGACCGATCGCCACCGGTCAAAGCCACCCGTATACGTCGTTGGTCAAAAAGTGTGGCTTTCTACTAAGAATATTCCGCTCCACTCCGTTGCTAATAAACTTGCTCCCAAGTTCATTGGCCCGTTTACTTTCACTAAAATCATTAGTCCAGCGTACAGGAGGATTCATCCCGCCTTTCATGTTTCCAAAATTAAACCAGTTTTTCACTCTCCGCTTAATCCGCTTGTCCCGGTTCCTCCACCGCCGCAACTCGTAGACGGGGAACCAACCTATTCGGTTAACCGTATTCTGGACTCGAGGTGGAGGGGACGTGGATTCCAGTACTTTGTGGACTGGGAAGGTTACGGTCCGGAGGAGAGCAGTTGGGTACCTGCCCGGGACATTCTGGATCACTCCCTTATCGATGATTACAATCGACAGGTAAGGGGTGGTGGGAACACCGAGAGGCGTTCCTAGGAGGAGGGGTACTGTCACGGTTCATAGATACATGGTGTCATGTTGTTGTCTGTGTGTAGGTTGCGGGGTGTATCACCTGATTGTTCTGTGTGGGCGTCGCCGCTGATTACTGATCAGCGGCAGCTGCGGCTTATTACATCTTGCCTATATTAACGCCTTGTCTTTCGTCTCATGTTTGTCAGATTGTTGTTTGGAGTCCTGGTGTTGTTGTGTCCCTCATGTAGTGTTCCTGTTCTGGATTTCTCGTCGCTGTTTCCTGTTGCCTGTTAGTTCCTGTGGAGATTCGTTCTGGATTACCTCGTTCATCACTTCAGCCACGGTCACTTCACGGACTCCACTCACCACGAACACCAGCGCCCATCAAGGTCCCTGTGTTGCCATCTCTCCTGCTGCTTGTTTGTCTTGTCAATTCCTGAACATCTGACTCCATCTGTGGAAAGCTCTCATTAAAGAGATATTAACTTGCATTTGCATCCAGTCTTCTTTTCCGTGACAGATTCACAGCCCTAAGAAATAACCATGATAGGCAGACACAGACAGCCACGATAGACCGTACAGAAAAATAGCCATGATAGGCAGACACAGACAGCCTGGATAGACCGTACAGAAAAATAGCCACGATAGGCCAGACGCAGACAGGCCTTGATAGACCATACATAAATAGCCATGATAGCCAGACACGGACAGGCCTCGAAAGACCAACAGTAATAGCCACAATAGGCCAGACACAGACAGCCACGATAAGCAGACACGGACAGGCCTCAATAGACCGTACAGAAAAATAGCCATGATAGCCAGACACGGACAGGCCTCGAAAGACCAACAGTAATAGCCACAATAGGCCAGACACAGACAGCCACGATAAGCAGACACGGACAGGCCTCAATAGACCGTACAGAAATAGCCATGATAGCCAGACACAGATAGGCCTCAATAGACCGTACAGAAATAGCTAGGATAGGCCAGACACAGACAGCCACGATAGGCAGACACAGACAGGCCTCGAAAGACCGTACAGAAATAGCCACAAAAGGCCAGACATATACAGGCCTTGATAGACCATACAGATATAGTAACACCACCACCAGTAATTGCATGAATTTACCTGATTAGTTACAGGAGAGCTTGCTGAGCTTCGAGAATGGTTTTTGAATCAGGTCTGATGTATGATTTAAATGCTGAGGAAGACCATCTGCCCATGATCTTAATAGCTGATGTAGAGATCCCTCGTTCAGCTGATGAAGTAGCTGCCCCAATTCTGAATGAATGGCCAGTATAGAGAGAGGGGGATAGACTGCAGCTTTTGAGAACAGTGGTTAAGTGAGTTCTAAAACAGGCCTTGGAAAGGGGTGCTCCGTTAGGTAAAATAGAGAGTGGTGCGTTTTTAGAAGTTCTAGGTCGGATTTTAAGAAATTTCACCATGCAGAGAAGGTACAGAATTTATTATTATTAATATACTGGGGCGGCAGTGGCTCAGTGGTTCATGTAGGTTGTCTACAAACCGGAAGGTTGGTGGTTCGATCCCCGGCTCCACCTGACCAAGTGTCGAGGTGTCCTTGAGCAAGACACCTAACCCCAGCTGCTCCCGACGAGCTGGATGGCGCCTTGTATGGCAGACACCGCTGTCGGTGTGTGAATGAGTGAGTGGATGGGTGAATGTGAGGCAAAATTGTAAAGCGCTTTGGATGGCCATGTGGTCTGTTGAAAGCGCTATATAAATGCAGTCCATTTACCATTTACCATTTATTGATTTTAGAATTTGTTAAGGTGACACCAGAACCTTGCACATCGGTTTTTGATTGCTTGAGGAAGAGTGTGAAGAATTTAGGTCCGAATCATGGATCTGAAAGGAAATGCCGCGAGCAGGATCAAATTGATTAGTTTTGAAGTGAATTCCCCTGGACGCATAAACCCGTAGAAGCCAGATAAAACACTGCCTCGAGAAGAATATTGAGGTACTTAGAAAGAAGGCCATAGCCGATGGAAGTAATAAATTTTTGCAATATGGGCAGGGTAATAGGCAGACGTTTGTCTTTAATTTTGTTGGAAGATTTAGCTAACCCCTTAAGTAGTAATAGAACTAAATATTCAGAAAAGGCTTTGAAAATTAGGATTATAAATTTTAGCATAGAATTAGATGCTGGCAAGGAGTCTGCGAATAGAGACATTTTAAGATTGCGATTTTTTTTTTTTTTTTTTTTTTTTTTATTAAAGACGAGAAAGGAGCAAACAGTCAAAATTAGAATAGGAAACACAGAAATCTGGAAGGAAAACATTAGAAAGCGGACCATGCAGACGTGTAGGCTTGATTGTAGAGGGAGCAACGCCTTAGAAATGTTATTTCTAGTTGACGTAAGCAGGTCGTTTAGTTTAGTATTATGTCTGCTAACGGAGGGCAGATTGAAGAATCCAGGTTGGCTGAGGGGCACAGCTGTCTGGAAGTCTAAAATGTAAAGTGAAAGCCGCAACAGCCGATTAAGAGACAGAATGAACCAACACCAATAGATGCGCGAAATAAACAAGCCTTGATTGTAGCTTAACCCCTTAACTGTCACCCCCCATTTTTTTTAATTTTTTTAATTAAGGCATTAAAGTGCACTATCCGAACTAAATTGCTGTAATTTATGAACACTTGCAATATAAACAAAGGTTGGTCTCTTTTAACGAAGAAAATTAGCAGATGTTGGCAAAAGTTGATTTTTATTTTATTTTTTTTTCACAAAGTTGAAGTATCAAAAGTTATAGAAGTTTAAAGTCCGCATAAATCGAATTGACTTAAGCTTACTAGCACACATTGCTAATCTTGATGTAAACAATTAAACATTGTTTGTCTTCGTAATCTTTATCGAAATCTGAACATTTCCACTCTGTAATGCATAATTTTTCTGATGACGTCAGTTTGACAGCATGAGCAGAACCTACTTAACACACCCCTCCAGTCGTTAGTTTGCTATGAGTGAGACGGAGACCAGGAGCGCAAACAAACCATGCCAGCTAATTAATATCCGTTTTAAACTGGAGATATGTCGCTACTCTGAAATAAGGTCAGCAGAAACTTCGTGTCACGTGGACTTTAAGATGCCTGCTGAGCATTGAGCCGAATCTTACCTACGACTCAAATGAAAGGGTCCATGTACGCATCAGCTTGGTAGATCCAGTGTTCATAATAGTGCTAGTCCAAGAGTAAGCCATGTAAAGATGAGGTGAGAGCAGCGGTTCCCTGCATCTGCAGCCATAGAATCCCATTCGAGTATGAAGCATTTTAAGGAATAGATGCAAATGAAACAATGACTGAATAAACAAAGATTAAAGCATAGGATTAAAACAACGAATCTTAAGTGTGCTAAACAAAGCATGTTTTTAACAGAAATGCGAACAATCTTTATCAGTATAAAAGATTGTAGCGTTTATTACGAGCCTTAAAGTGCCTCATTACGAAGGAGTTATTCAGAACATTGCATGCACTATGATCAACATCTTAATTATGCTGTGCTAGTCTGCTAGATAAACAACCACAAAACGCCCAGTGCTTTATTTGAACGTGTGAGTATAAATCCTTGCAGAGAATAAAATTATATGATTTACACCTGAGAAGACAAAGGCTGCATAATGAGCTGCATAATGAGCCGTTCAGTAAGGTTTGTCTCTGAGAGGGCGGAGTTACAAGAAAGAATGTGAGAACAAAATAAATCTATATAATTTTATGTTTGTAGTTTATTAAGAATATATTGAATTACCCCACAACATAATTTAATGTCCACTTGGGGGAGCAGTTAAACAGTTTATTAGAACAATCAAAGCTGACTTATTTTTTGGCATCATTACTCCAGTCACACAATCCTTCAGAAATCCTTTTAACAATCTTATTTTCTAACATTTTTTTTTACATTTTTTACATTTGTTACTGTTATCTTTATTTGTTACATTTATATTATTTACATCAAGCTTTTGAATGGTATAGTATTGTATAGTGTTATTGAAACTTCATAATATTTCACCTGATTATACATTTAGTCAGGAATTTTAGTTTGGAAAAAGTCTTTGGAAAAAGTCTTTGGAAAAAGTCTAACTAGTAAAATGTTTAGACATTATGTGAAAACTAGCACAAGTATATAAATAAATAAAAAGAGACTTATTCATGTTTATGATCTCTGGTGAATAAAGTGCTTCATTCTTTTTTTTCTGAGGAAATCCATTTTTCCAATCCTCAACCACATCACATCTTTTTGGGGTGATTTATGTCTTATTCCTCTCATCGCGAAGCAAAGAGTAAAATAAAAACACTTTAAGAACAGTCTGGCTGCTTTTTCTTCTGTTGTGTGACGTATTGAAGCCATGCGCTTCAGTTTGAATCTGAATAGCGCATTAAGCGCGGGGGCGTGGTCACATTAAATATAATGAAGGGAGACGTAAAAACGGACATTGTGTTGTTTTCATATGGATTACTTTATCACAGAATATCTGTTTTCGGTTTGTTTAGTTTAAAAGTAGACATGTCAAACTTTCTATAGATATCTCTCTCATGTCTCTTCGTTGAGTATTCACTGAGTTACAGTTCACTTTAATAACCTGCTTGTAAATGAAGATCAGCGCAGACAAAGGCTGCAGACAGCGCACCTTGTTTGTTTTCTTTACTTTATAAGTGCACAAAGTTTTGTTGTTATTATGTCTGTATCCAAAAAAAGTAGACCCTTTACAGATTCGATTGATGTATTGCTCTTATCTGTACGATTAAAACTGAAAATGTAATTTAAGTTCTTTTCGGGGTTATCAGGAGAAAATGACTCATAACGCGTATCCGCGTTAATCAACTGTCATAGACCCTCGGCGCAATAATCTCTGGTTTCTTGGTGAAAACATGAGAGAAGTAAGAAAAAAAACTTTTTTGAACATTACCAGAACATTTTCCTTGATGCGAGTGGTGCGGATGCAGCCGCCGCCTCCAACGATGAAGAGGATGCAGTGCCCACTCGTCAAAAAAGGCTGAGCCAGTTCTTCAGCGATGATTACAGAGACTCCTGTCACGACCGGTGATACAAGGATACACGGTGAGAGATCCAATTGCGGGTACGTCTTTATTAAAGGGGCAATCCAAAGAGAATAAACAGTCCAGGCAGGGGTCGATACCAAACAAAACCAAATCAGGAATAAACAAAACATGAATTAGACAAGGACACAAGACTAGGGCACGATGACTGACGGACACGAATTAACAAGGACTCCGTGACACATAGTAAGACAGACCGGGTTAAATACACAAGGAGAGACAAATGCTAATGGGAATTAGACAGAGTGTAATGATTAGTAACTAGTGACAGCTGGGTGCAAATTAAGCAGAGGACGTGAGGAATGTGATTCATAAAGTGAAAGACACCGTGGGGAAGGAGGACACCTAGTGGATTCCCAGGGAATTACAACCCAGACACTGTGACAATTGACTTGACTCTGCTCATAAAATTTATTGGTGAATTGCATTTGTACATGAAGATCATTGGTGACTTGTATTTGCTCGTGAAGATCAATGGTGACTTGCCTTTGTTCATGAAGATCAGTGGTGACTTGCCTTTGTTCATGAAGATCACCGGTGACTTGACTCAGTCCTTGAAGATCACCAGTGACTTGACTTAGTTCTTGAAGATCACCAGTGACTTGACTTGACTCTGAAAGGTCAATGGTGACTAGCCTTGTCTCTGGAAAGTCCATGGGACCTAGCCCTGGCTCTGGAAGGTCATCAGTGACTAGCCCTGACTCTGGAAGGTCAGCGGTGACTAGCCCTGCCTCTGGAAGGTCATCGGTGACTAGCCCTGACTCTGGAAGGTCATCGGTGACTAGCCCTTACTCTGGAGGGTCATCGTTGACTAGCCCTGACTCTGGAGGGTCATCCGTGACTAGCTCTGACACTGGAGGGTCCTCGGTGACTAGCCCTGACCCTGGAGGGTCATCGGTGACTAGCCCTGACTCTAAAGGGTCCATGAATACCTGACTCGACTCTGGAGAGTCCACTGGAACCTGACTCATCTCTGGAGGGTCAACTGGAACCTGACTCGACTCTGGAGGGTCAACAGGAACCTGACTCGAGTCCGGAGGGTCAGCTGTGACTGTCATCCTGTGCAGCGGTGCTGGGCAAGCAGCCATCTTGGGCCATGACTCTGGACAGACGGTCATCTTGTGCTGTGGTGCTGGGCTGGCGACCATCTTGTGCTGTGGCGCTGGATTGGTGGCCAACTTGGGCATTGGCGCTGGGTTAGCGCCCATCTTGTACTGTGGCTCTGGGCTGGCCGACTTCTTGGGCAGTGGCGCTGGGCTACCGGCCGTCCCACCGGAAGAGACAGGAGTGGCTGGGGTATCCCACGGAAGCCTATGCTGCAAATATTACACAAACTCCCAGAACTCCAGTGTTTCTAAATGCGCCATCTCCTCCTGAGAAACTGGATCATCCAGCCCGCTGTTGAAATAATCCTTCAGGGCCGCATCATTGTATCCCATGCCCTCGGCCAGGGACCAGAACACCTGTGCCTCATTGCCCTGTTGGCGGAGAGTGCACAACCGGAGATACTTTGCTCTCCGCTCCACCATCCTGGCTGGGAATGGGAAAACGACATACCGTTGGTTCTTGCAGTGACGGAGTCCTTCTGTCACGACCGGTGATACAAGGATACATTGTGAGAGATCCAATTGATGGTATGTCTTTGTAATGATATACGCTCCATAGTCATCGGAAGAAGGAGGCGGGAACCGGCGCACAATCAAAATGAAACTTTAATGACAAAAATAAACACTAAACAGCGCACCAGCCCCTCACGGACGACTGGTGCACACAAAATAAAAAGCAAAACATAACTAAGACCCAGGCCTGGTCCTCTCTCATTCTTCACTATCGTCCTCCAGTTTTATATCCTTCCATCTCCTCTGTGGGACTCGAGACTGGCGGTGGGGCGCAGGTGTTGCGGATTTCCCAATCACTCTACCGGCCTCATTTCCACATCGCTCACAGGGACCTGCGGGAACCTGGGGGTAGGACATACGAGGCGAGAGAAAAGGAGATGGAAGGAGGAGCGACAGAGACGAGAGAGGGGAGAGAGGAAAAAAAAAATTTCTGGTTCCCAGATGCACTGCTGCTCGGCCCTCCACCAACTGGGTGATCTCCTCCGCGGTGCCTGGCGGTGGCACTGGACGGCGCTCGGCAGATGGCACGACACTCCTCCACCGCCTGGGGGACGGCGACAGCTCCTCCGGTTTTGGGCAGCCGGCAGGAGTCCCCCGTTCCCTGCTCCTCCAGTTTTCGTTCATGGAGGCAGCAGTCTCCGGCCCCCTGGCTAACGGCGCTGACTCCTCCGCTCCCTCACGGACGGCAGCTGCCCCTCCATATCGTGGGCGGCCGGCAGCGAGCTCGCCCGTCCCCGGCAACTCGCTCCAGCCCACCGCCTCGAGCGTCCGTGGCGGCACACTCCTCGCCAGCTCGATGCCACCGCAGATTGACCACAGCGGCGAGGGATATTCAGGAGCGCGTCCCTCCTTCTCCCGCGGTTCGGCACCACTGTACTGATATACGCTCCATAGTCATCGGGAAGAAGGAGGCGGGAACCGCCGCACAATCAAAATGAAAGTTTAATGACAAAAATAAACACAGAACAGCGCACCAGCCCCTTACGGACGACTGGTGCGCACAAAATAAAAAGCAAAACATAACTAAGACCCAGGCCTGGTCCTCTCTCGTCCTTCACTATCATCACTCCAGTTTTATATCCTTCCATCTCCTCTGTGGGACTCGAGACCGGCGGTGGGGCGCAGGTGTCGCGGATTTCCCAATCACTCTACCGGGCCTCGCTCGTTCCAACATCTCTCGGCCCCGCCCCACTCGTCACAGTCTTTATTTAAGGGACAATCCAAAGAGAATAAACAGTCCTGGCAGGGGTTGATACCAAACAAAACCAAATCAAGAATAAACAAAACATGAATTAGACAATTACACAAGGCTAGGGCACGATGACGCTAATGGGAATTAGACAGTAATGATTAGTAACTAGTGACAGCTGGGTGCAAATTAAGCAGAAGACATGAGGAATGTGATTCATAAAGTGACAGACACTGTGGGGAAGGAGGACACCTAGTGGATTCCCAGGGAATACAACCCAGACACTGTGACAAGTCCGGCCGAGACGAGTGGGAACAGTTCTTGCTAGAGCCATGTATTCCACCAGATGAGGATCCCATTCAATGGTGAAACGAAAACATGAAGTGCTTCACAAAACGTATTCGCTTAGCACACCGTTTTTTGTGAGTCCCGCCAACGTCTGTGCCGTCAGAGCGCATTTTCTCAAAGATTTGCTGACAGTTTAAAAGTTTCAAAGTTAAGTGTAGGCTACGTTCTACAATAGCCTAATTGCTGCAGGCTGCTTTGAGTTATTTCTTCGTTCACTTTTTTTTTTTTTTTGCTTTTAATCTGTACTTTTATATGTTTGCACGCATTGTTAAAGGTTTTCAGCTACAAAACACGATGTGTAATGTTCAAGTTTATTGTGTGTAAGCTTGTTCAAAATGATGGAAACAATAAATGTTGCTGAAAAATAACGTCTGTCTCATTAAACTTAATTTAAATAAACAAATATTCGAATATTCGTTTCTTGTGAGCTCAAATATTCAAATGTGATATTTGCGGAAAACGCCCATCCCTAATTGTGACACATCAGTCCTTGGACTTGGTCTGAGACACAATCTGTTTGAGTGCGAGCGTGCTGAATTTCAGTCCCCTGACTCAGCAGTTCAAAAGACACAGATCTAAAATAGGATGCAACCCTTCATCCTTACTCATAAACAGTGAAGTACAGGCTGTAGGACACCGACTCTGCTATGTGAGGAGGGACCACCTAGATTGCCTCAGTCTTCAGAGAGTTTCAACTTCTACTTCTATTCCTGCTCGGGGCCCATCAGGGTGGGAAAGACCCAGATGAATTGAGGTTGAGGTACCTAGTACCGCTAAGTTTTCCAGACAGTAACTGAGAGAAGCACTCACTAAAGAACGCTGTGCCCTGTAGCACTGGCAGGGTTGGCAGACTGATCTCCTGAGGGCACTGAGGAGAAATACGCACAGTGTAATTTGGTGTACACCACCCTAAGCTAGAGGGGCCTGGCCTGCGAAGTCCTGAGCCATAAGCATCTGGGTCCATATTAATAAAAAATCTTAATGCAAAAAGTAGCTCCTAGTGACAAAATTCTAAGAAAATTCTTGGAAATGTGGGCGTTTACTCTTAAAATTAAAGAAAAAATCCTAGTGAAGAAAAAAGTAATTCAGAAGCATCTTAACCCTGAAAAGATGTCTTAAGGTCAAACTTGTTAGGAGCACAGATGAGGACTTTTAAGAGGCTTAAGAGTTTCTTTAGCAGAGGAGAAAATGGCAGAAAGACAAAGAGGCAGAAGAAATTACATTTACATTACATTTATTCATTTAGCAGACGCTTTTATCCAAAGTGACTTACAGATGAAGACAGTGGAAGCAATCAAAAACGACAAAAAGAGCAATGATATATAAGTGCTATAACAAGTCTCAGTTAGCTTAACACAGTTCACGTAGCATGGGATTTTAAATAATATAATAAATAAAAAGAAAACCTATAGAATAAAAAAAGAATAGAGCAAGCTAGTGTTAGAGCTCTTTACACATACACACACACATACATACAATTGCATAATAAATAAAAAAAGAAAATAGAATACAAAAAGATTAGAAAGGTAGTTTTTTTTAAGAATATAATTAGAATAGTGGGTGTTAAAGTTAGAGGGTTTAATAAAGATGGAAGAGATGTGTTTTAAGCCAATGTGTTTCAAAAGATGGCTGAGGACTTATTTTGTCTGCAACACAAGAAATGTGTTGCAGACAATGGATGGCAGTGAGTTAATAAGACGCTATAGATTAGATCGTGCAGGGATCATGTTTGTGACTGATCTTATTAGAGACGTGCTAACATCTCCGACACAGCGCAGAAATGCCATAGCGCCAGAAATTAAAGTAATCACTACATTACGATATTTGGCAACTGGGAAAATGCAACAATGCAATAGTGATGATTTGGGTCTGTCACAACCTTCTGTAAGCAGAGTGATCACACAAACAATAACAGCACTTTCAGAACATCTTATTGTGTCGCAGTTCATTTAGTTTCCACTGGACATTCCCACCTTGCATGCTCAAAAACTGCATTTATGAATATAGCAGGCTTATAGGTGCGCACAAGCAGGGGGAATGAACCGTTAATAGTTTGTGCTATACGCTCCCATGTCTGCTTCTTGTCCCTTGCTGTGACCTCCCGCCCGAATTTTCCTTTAAGAATGGCCTTGTGTTCATCCGATAACTGGGCTAACAGTAAACACTGTTCCTCTGTCCAGTTTGGCTTTCTTGCCCTTCTTGCTTTTGATTCCATGTTTGGTACATTAAAACCAACATTCAAACCGCCACTTAAATAGGACAGCAATCACTGTTATTGGAAAGAGTGGAAGAATTTTAATCATACTAAGCCAATCAAATACCTTATAGGAAATTAAAAGCATGGTAAATAAAAAAAGGATTTATATATACACATATAATGTGTGTGTGTTTGTGTGTGTGAGAGAGAGAGAGAGAACGAAAAATTAAGCATGTAAATTCAAAGTGCTTGGAGAACCAACCAATCATAGTTTTCAAAAGATTGTGTCATACATAGCAACGGGGTCAAACTCGCCTCCTCACTAAGATAAAGGTTTTTGTCTTTTCCTTACTCAGAGTTGCTCTCAAATCGGTCCCGAATCGCTCTTAAGCTAAGACTCCTACATACAAGTTTTTAAGCTTAATCAAGAGTTTTCTGAGAGGATTCTTAGAATCTTTATGTATACGGGCCCTGAACTTATTTTGCTTTTTTATGAATTTTAGTGTCTGCAGGACTGTTAGGAGAGATGGAGGTGTGGCTGCTCTTTTTAAAGATGTCTATCAATACAAGGAATTGTGATTTGACTAGTGTCTGGATTTTATGTTTCTAAACCAAACATGGCTAGAAGACAGCTGCAGTACAACAATCCTCAATGAAGCAGCCCCTCCTAACTTTAATTTCATGAGAGTCTGCAGGACTGTAAGGAGAGTTGTAGCTGCTCTATTTAAAGATGTCTATCAATGTAAGCAAGTGTCATTTGGCCAGTCCTTGTCTTTAGAATATCTAGGGATTGTGCTGAAAGGTTTATTATTATTTACAGGCCTCCAAAACACTCTCCAGCCTTTGTTGAAGAGGTCACAGAAATGTTATCAATGATTTCCTCAGAGTTTCACTGTTTTGCCATTGCAGGGGATTTTAATATTCACATAGATAATGCAGAAATCAAAACTACAAAAGAAATAATAATGATTCTAAACAAGTTTGACCTGATTTAACATGTGCATGGACCCAAACACAAAGGTTGACACACTCTAGATCTACATCATCAGTAGGGGTTTAAACATTTCATCCATTGTTATCAGTGGCGGTTCTACACGTAGGCCTAGGGAGGCCCGTGCCTCTGTAGACATGTCCCTGGCCACCCCTGTGGCCACCCCCGTGCTGAAAAAAAAGTAATATGATTTTACACACGAGCGCCAAAAGCGGAACTAATGTGACGCAACATTCTACAACGGGTAAATTAGTGCAGCACACCCAAACACTTAGGAACTTAATCATATTCAGGGATGCAAACATCGCGCTTTTCAGTTCGGGTGATTTGGTCATCTGAAGCAATTCCATAGCTTAATGTTATGGACAGAAGACTATTTACATCATTAAATTAAAGTTTACGGAAACCTTGTTTTCCCTCCTCTGCGACTGTCAATCATTCTCCATTCAGTATTCAAATAGCGTTCACCTCGTCCATTTACAGCAGGATGCATGGTAAAACTCACTCCAATATTATATACTCACATTGTAATGCTTGATCTGCAGATAATGTCACGGTGTGACAAATGGCATGTGGAACTTATTCCCGATGAAGCAGTGTTCCTGGTGGAACGCTTTGAGTGTAACCCTGTTCCCAGGCCTGTGTGTGCGTTTGTTGCTGTGACAACCCCAAATGACGGATTGGCAACAGGTGTGGGGGATTTACTCAGAGAGTTTGCGAGAGGCCTCATCAACAGTGGAGAGGATAAAAAGCAAGAGAGAGGTGGTTGGTGTGGTTTTTCCCTTGTGAAAAGTTGTTTTATTGGGTGGTAATAGTTACTGGAGGATGGGTGAATGAAGAGGAAATTGTTGCTTTGGTGAGGGATCCGAGGACAACAGAAGGAGAGTGAAATACCCTGTTTGCATTGGAGAGGAGCTAAGTAACTGAGAACTGAGTCTTGTAATTGCACACGTTTGACACTGAATTGGATGTGGTTCGGAGTGTTTGGATCATGATCATAAATATCACTGAATGGATTGTACTGATTCATTACCGATCTCTTACCTCTTCCTCCTTTATAAATGGTGATGTGAACTCTGCCTGTGACTTTGAAGAAAAACATCTCAGAACATCCTCAGTGGCACTGAGGATCGCTCCTCGAGGTGGTCCTGGTTTAGGGGTGGGCCAGTGTAGCTTGGGCCTCCCGACCTGTGACAATAAAAAGGCTGTGTATTTGCATAAAATTACTTATTTTGTGTATTTGAATGTTTGTTGCTGTTTTTAAAAGACTCGCTTGTCAATCAATCACCTTTATTTATATTGTGCTTTAAACAAAGAATTACGAGACTTTATAACCAGTAGTAACTCTACTGGAATGCCAGGAGGATCAGATGATGGCCACGGGTCATGATGTCCAAGCCCTGGTCGCTCAGGTTTCTGAACTTGGCACTCAGTTTCAGCAATTCAAGTTGGAGACCGTTTCTTCTCAGCAACCACCTGAGTCCAATCCACCAGCTGCCATGGATCAAAGCATCCATTCTCCTGAGCCTCGTCTACCACCACCACCCTTTAATTCCGGGGAGCCCCAGTTGTGTCACTGATTTTTGACTAATGCTCCCTCTACATTTCGCTTCAACCGTCAGCGTTACCCACCGAGGAATCTAAGGTAGCGTTCATTTATAACCCTGCTCACTGGATGAGAGGCAAGCCGGGGAACCACCGTGTGGGAACAGAGATGTCTGTGCTGGGCCTCCTTCCAAGTGTTTTCATTGGAGCTGAAGAAGGTATTTGATCGTGCTGCTTATGGTAGAGAGGCCGCTAGACTTCTCGTGGAGCTGCGACAAGGGTATTGCACCTTAGCCGATTATTCTATCGAATTTCACACTTTAGCCGCAGAGAGCGGCTAGAATTCTGAGGCGCAGTTGGACCTGTTTCTACACGGACATTCAGACACCATAAAGGACGAGATTTCTTCCTCAGATTTACCCGCGGGGTAGATAAGCTCATCGAGCTGGCTATTCGTGTGGATGCCAGATTAAGGAGGTGTGTCCAACAGAAGACACTACGGAGAATCCCTGACGTCACTCAATAGAGCAGTCTATCATCAGTCTCTGGTGAGAGTGAGCTCTCTTTTCCAGATCCCGAATCCATGCAGATGGGCAGGTCTCGCCTTTCACAGCAGGAAAAGTAGAGACGCAGAGAGAGAGATTTGTGCTTGTACTGTGGAGCCGCCAGTCACATTGTTCTATAATGTCCAGTAAAAGCTAGTGCCCGCCAGTAGGTAAGAGGTTACTGAGGGGTGGAGCAACTCTTAAATCCTCTCTTTCTTTCACATCGCTACCGGTAAGGCTGAGACTCCATTCTCCAACTTTTGACTTTTGGGGGGTTTGGTGGATTCGGGGGTGGAGGGTAATTTTCTAGACATTCGGGGTAGGTGTGGTTCTATCCCAGCGTTCCCTCACAGACGGCAAGGGGCATGCTCACCATATGTCATTGGTAACAGAGAGCTGTCAAGCTCACTTTGGAAGAGTGGCATCATTGGTTGGAAGGTTCAGGGGGTTCTTTTATTGTTTGGACCGATCACAAAAATCTTGAATACATCAAGTCCGCTAAAAGATTAAACTCTAGGCAGGCTCAGTGGGGTTTTTTTTTCCGGTCGTTTAGATTTTTCTATTTCTTATCATCCAGGTTTTAAGAACATTAAAAATAAAAATAAAATGTTGCTGTTTCGGATCTCCCATGTTTTTCCGAACACATTGTACCGCAGAAAGTCTTTATTTCTGCAGTTACGTGGGACATCGAGTCGAAGGTTTGCACAGCCTCGCAAAGGGTTACGCCCCCACCCGGATGCCCACCAGGTCAGTTGTTTGTGCCAGAGGCTTTAAGGTTTGAGGTTATCTGATGGGGTCATCATTCCGAGGTAGCTTGCCATCCTGGGGTTAATCGTACCATGTTTCTCGTTAAACAGCAGTTTTGGTTGCCAGCCATGGCTCGTGACATTTAGTTTTTTTGTTTTGGCTTGTTCTATCTGTGCTGTTTAGAAGTCTTCCAATCGATCCCCTGCTGGACTCCTTCAGCCGTTGTTAGTTCGTTCCCACATTTCGCTAGATTTCATTTCGGGTCTCCCTCCTTCACAGGGAAACATGGTGGTTTTGACCATGGTGGACCGGTTCTCAAATGCAACTCATTTCATTCCTCTGCCTTAATTACCTTCTGCCAGATAAACAGCGGTTGCTGTCATAGATCACGTTTATCGCTTACATGCCCTCCCAATGGAAGTGGTCTCTGACAGGGGGCTTCAGTTGGTTTCCAAATTTTGGAGAGAATTTTGTAAATTACTGGGGGTGACTGTAAGGATTTCATCCTCAGAGTAATAGTCAGACAGAGAGGTCCAACCAAGATCTAGAACGAGTGTTGCGATGTTTGGTTTCTCAGAATCCCTCCTCTTGGAGCCAGCAGCTCTCATGGGTTGAGTACGCACATAACTCGTTACCAGTTTCAGCTACGAGCCTATCGCCTTTTCAGTGTAGTTTAGGGTACTAGCCAACACTTTTTCCAGAATTGGAATCGGAAGTCACAGTCCCCTCTGCACACGCATTTATCCAGAGGTGCCGACACACCTGGACCAGGGCCAGATTGACCTTGCTCCAGGTGGGGCGCTCACCAAGGTTCAGGCCGGTCACCACTGGTAGAAACCCCCCACCTACGTCGCAGGTCAAAAAGTGTGGATTATATCAAAGAATATTCCTCTCCGATCCGTCAGTAATAAGCTTGCACCAAAATTGATTGGCCCATTTACTGTCACCAAAATTATTAGTCCGGTGGCAGTCCACCTCAAACCTCCGGCGTACAAGAGAATTCATTCTGTGTTTCAAGTATCCAAATTAAAGCCTGTTTTTCATTCATCCATTAATCCGCCGGTCCAGGTCCCCCCGATTCAGGGCTTTATAAGTAATAAGCAATATTTTAAAATCTATACAATCAGTACCTAGAAAGGACCTGTACATCCCTGAAAGACAGCGGAGACCAGGACAACTAGAGCCCCAGATACAGATCCCCTGTAAAGACCTTGTCTCAGAGGAGCACCAGGACAAGACCACAGGAAACAGATGATTCTTCTGCACAATCTGACTTTGCTGCAGCCTGGAATTGAACTACTGGTTTCGTCTAGTAAGAGGAGAACTGGCCCCCCAACTGAGCCTGGTTTCTCCCAAGGTTTTTTTTCTCCATTCTGTCACCGATGGAGTTTCGGTTCCTTGCCGCTGTCGCCACTGGCTTGCTTAGTTGGGGACACTTCATCTACAGCGATACCGTTGACTTGATTGCAAATAAATGCACGGACACTATTTAACTGAACAGAGATGACATAACTGAATTCAATGATGAACTGCCTTTAACTATCATTTTGCATTATTGACACTGTTTTCCTAATGATTGTTGTTCAGTTGCTTTGATGCAATGTATTTTGATTAAAACACTATATAAATAAAGGTGACTTTGACTTTGACTTTGATGCTGTTTGATAGGGAGCCAGTGCAGAGTTCAATTCAATTCAATTCAAGTTTATTTGTATAGCGCTTTTTACAAAATAAATCGTTACAAAGCAACTTTACAGAAAATTATGTTTCTACAATATTTAGTAGTAGCTAGTAGTTTGTGCACATTTGACAGGATTTTAGAAAAAATAATAATAATAATACAAGACGTAGTCAGCTAGACGATGAACTATCAATATTATTAAGTTATTATATGATTCAGTCACACATTTAGCAATAATTGTTAGTTCTGTTTGTTGATTCAAGGTTAGCATCATCTGGGGTCCTCTGAGGGTCAGCATCATCTCTTCTCAGGTGTTTTGGATCCAGACTGGAGCTTGTTTAAATCCTAGTTACCACGGGATGTAAATCCCGTGGCGAAACATAGAAACAAAATACAGACATCATTAGCATAGCTGCTGATCCAACAAAGTAAAATTAGTTTAACCCAAGCTAATGAATAAAAATGCAACTTTGAACAGATGCAACTACACTCACAATTAAAAAGAAACATTATTCGAATGCTTGGCGAAAGAGATGTGTTTTTAATCTAGATTTAAACAGAGAGAGTGTGTCTGAACCCCGAACATTATCAGGAAGGCTATTCCAGAGTTTGGGAGCCAAATGTGAGAAAGCTCTACCTCCTTTAGTGGACTTTGCTATCCTAGGAACGACCAAAAGTCCAGCGTTTTGTGACCTTAGGGTGCGTGATGGGTTGTAGCGTGGTAGAAGGCTAGTTAGGTATGCTGGAGCTAAACCATTTAGGGCCTTATAGGTAAGTAATGATAATTTGTAACTGATACGGAACTTAATAGGTAGCCAGTGCAGAGACTGTAAAATTGGGGTAATATGATCATATTTTCTTGACCTCATAAGGACTCTAGCTGCTGCATTTTGGACGACCTGTAGCTTGTTTATTGAAGATGCAGGACAACCACCTAGAAGTGCATTACAATAGTCCAGTCTAGAGGTCATGAATGCATGAACTAGCTTTTCTGCATAAGTTGACAGGACCGGGCTGATATGGTCATACTTCCTGGTTCTAGTAAGAACTCTTGCTGCTGCATTTTGGACTAGCTGTAGTTTGTTTACTAAGCGTGCAGAACAACCACCCAATAAAGCATTACAATAATCTATCCTTGAGGTCATAAATGCATGGTTTAATATATCTGAAAACATTAAAAAACATTTCTGATGGTTTTACAAATGCTAAAAACGTGTAGCACATTTAGGTTCCTAACTGATGACGAGGAATTGACAGAGCAGCCATCAAGTCTTAGACAGTGTTCTAGGTTATTAAATGCAGAGTTTTTAGATCCTTTAATTAACACCTCTGTTTTTTCAGAATTTAGCAGTAAGAAATAACTCGTCATCCAGTTTTTTATATCGACTAAGGTTGTAGAGAGATGGGAAAGGTTGTACTTCCTTCGCCAGCTGAGGAAGTTTAACCTGCCACAGGAGCTGCTGAAACAGTTCTACTCAGCCGTCATTGAGTCTGTCCTGTGTACTTCAATAAGTGTCTGGTTTGGTTCAGCATCAAAATGAGACATCACAAGACTACAGAGAACTGTTCGGACTGCTGAAAGGATTATTGGTGCTCCCCTACCCACCTTTCAAGAAATGTATACATCCAGAGTGAGGAAAAGGGCTCAGAAAATCACTCTGGATCCCTGACATCCAAGTTATCACCATCTTTGAACTTTTGCCATCTGGCCGGCGCCTCAGAGCCGCAAATACCAGAACAGTCAGGCAAAAGAACAGTTTCTTCCCCCAGGTAATCTACCTCATGAACAGTTAAATGTTCCCCACCTATGCGTATGCAATAAAAATGTGCAATATCCTTATATTTATTTGTTACCCCTCCATCCTAGTACATCCCTGCATCTTACTCAATCCTATTCCATTATCATTTATAGCACAATTGTTTATACGCTTATTTATTTGTCTTTTTTTTTGTCTGTGTGTTGTTGTCTCTGTGTAATGAAAGCTTATGTCACTAAAACAAATTCATTGTATGCGCTAGCATACTTGGCAATAAAGCTCTTTCTGATTCTGATTCTGATTCGTTAGTTTTTCAAATTGGTGTGTTTCACCGGGCCGCAAAGAAATATAGAGCTGAGAATCATCAGCATAACAGTGACAGCTAACACCATGTTTCCTTATGATTTCTCCCAAGCGTAACATGTAAATTGTGAAGAGTAACAGCCCTAGTACTGAGCCTTGAGGTACTCCATACTGCACTTGTGAATATTCATTCACTGCTATGAATTGATGGCGGTCATATATGTATGATTTAAACCATGCTAATGCACTTCCATTAATGTCAACAAAGTGTTCAAGTCCATGCAAAATTATGTTGTGTTCAATTGTATCAAACGCAGCACTAAGATCCAATAAAACTAATAGAGAGATACACCCACGATCAGATGATAAGAGCAGGTCATTTGTAACGCTAAGGAGAGCAGTCTCAGTACTATGATACGGTTTAATCCTGACTGGAGATCCTCACATATACCATTTTTCTCTAAGAAGGAATATAATTGTGAGGATGACACCCATAGCATACCTACCCGAGTGGTGACCATATCCACGAAGACCGGCGCCAGGCCCCTGGAAGTGGGCATGGTCAAGGACTTGCCGGTACCCGTGCTATTGGGGAGAGACTGGCCAGGTCTGGAACAGCTTCTCACCCGAGTTACCCAGCCTGCCAGCCCTGCCGGGAACCGCCCGAAGAGACAAAACCTCCACCGAGCTCCCCGACAGACCCCTGCCCTCCTAGCCACGGACAGTGGCTAACCTTTTTTACAATGTCTTCCAACAGGTTAGGGGTGGGGGAAAATTTGTGGAGGAGCAGCTCGGGGATGATCGGCTAAAATACTGCTGGAAGCAAGTGAGGGTGATTGAGGGAAAAGAGGTCCAACTGCCACCGCACCTGACCCCACACTTCGTGGTCCAGAATGGCCTGCTGTACTGTGTCGCGCGGCGGAGAGGGGAGAAGGTGAAACTGCTGGTAGGGCTGATCGGACCCAGCTGAAACCGCTCAGAGGACGACTACAAAAGGCTGCACCCGAGAAGACACGGGGGAGAAAGCTCTCCAACAGAAAAGCCCGCTGATGTTGTGTCTCTTATCTCTCCAGAAAGCAAGTGACCGATCAGCCCGCCACCTGAGCACCGGACCCCGATTCCCCTTTGCACTCAGCCGGCCGGCGAACAGGATCACACAGCACCGAGGATGAGCACAGGACACTTCTGGCACCTTCATAATCACTGTCACCAATAAATACACCCTCCGGGGCTTCAAACTTTAATTTCAGCCTGCCGTGTGATTCTTCAGCCCGCAACTATATATATATATATATATATTAACGTTGCATTCCTTTCTATAGCAGAAATTATTTTAGGAGGATTTCCATGCACTAAGAAGATACTGTGGGTAAAAGTAGAGAAAACACTAAAAAAGAGACAATTGCTCTCTTTCACACTAGACAGTATTTTAATCTGCACTCATCTCAGGATGCCTTTTCTCAAAGAACATCTTAACTTTAAACTTACAATTTAAAACTTAAACTTAAAACTTAATTTTGTTACACACTCTTAACATTCCTCATTTAGCCTAAATTATCAGGACAATAATGTATCATTCACAGAAGGCAAGGCAAGGCAAGTTTATTTATATAGCACATTTCGTACACAATGTTAACTGAAAGTGCTTTACATAAAAAAGTAAAATAATCATGAAGAAAAATAACAAAAATAAAACAAGCAATTTTAAAATGATTAAACATTTAAAAACAGTTAGAAAATGATTTTACATAAAAAATAAAATAAAACAGTGAAACTATAGTGCAGTCAGTTCGGACATTGCACAGTGCTCATTCAATAAATGCACAGCTACTAGTGCATTTGTGACTAGTGTTTTAGCACATCTGATCTCTTCTGGAAGCTGATTCCAACTGCGGGCAACATAATAACTAAAGGTAGACTCCCCTTGTTTTGTGTGAACCCTTGGTATTTCTAACTGACTCGATCCTAGTGATCTAAGTGGTCTGTTAGGCTTATATTCAGTGAGCATATCTGCAATATATTTAGGTCCTAGGTCATTTAGTGACTTATATACGAGTAAAAGTACTTTAAAATCAATCCTAAATGTAACTGGAAGCCAGTGTAAGGACCTGAGGACTGGTGTGATATGCTCAGATTTTCTGGTTCTAGTCAGAATCCTAGTAGCAGCGTTCTGGATGAGCTGCCGCTGTCTAATGGTCTTTTTGGGAAGGCCAGTAAGGAGCCCATTACAATAGTCCACCCTGCTGGTGATAAAGGCATGAACAAGTTTCTCCAAGTCTTGACTGGAAACAAAACATCTAATTCTTGCAATGTTTTTTAAATGATAGTATGCTGCTTTAGTTACTGCTTTGACATGACTACTGAAACTAAGGTCTGTCTCCAGAATCACACCAAGATTCCTGACTTGTTTTTTAGTTGTTTGACCCCTAGAGTCAAGGTATGCATTCACCTTGAACACTTCATCTTTGTTTCCAAATGCAATGACTTCAGTTTTTTCCTTGTTTAACTGAAGAAAGTTCTGGCACATCCAACTATTAATTTCATCAATGCATTGGCAGAGGGAGTCAATGGGGCTGTAGTCATTTGGAGATAAGGCTAGGTAAATCTGGTTATCAACAGCATAGCTGTGGTAGGCAATTTGGTTCTTTCTCATTATTTGACTTAGTGGAAGCTTATACAGGCTAAACACGAGCGGTGCAAGAATTGACCCTTGTGGGACTCTGCATGTCATGGACGTCCACTTAGACTTATGCTCTCCTAGACTCACATAATAGCCTCTCCCTTCTAAGTATGACCTGAACCATTTGAGTACCATCCCAGAAAGCCCGACCCAGTTTTCCAGTCTTTCTAGTAGTATGTTATGATCGACAGTGTCAAACGCAGCACTGAGATCTAGTATTACTAGCACCGATATTTTGCCAGTCACAATTTAAGCGAATATCATTTATTATCTTAATGAGTGCTGTCGCTGTGCTGTGATGCGATCGGAAACCAGATTGAAAATTGTCCAGGTATCTATTTGAGTTTAAGTATTTGTTCAGCTGATTAAAAACTACCTTTTCTATAATTTTGCCTATAAAAGGAAGATTAGATATTGGTCAAAAATTACTCAAAATTGTGTTATCAAGATTGGTCTTTTTCAGGAGAGGCTTTACAACTGCAGTTTTTAGGGAGTTTGGAAATGTCCCAAGAAGAAGTGAGGCATTCACCACTTCTAAGAGATCTGCTTTTAAGCAGTCAAGCACACTTCTAAAAAAAAGATGTGGGAAGTTTGTCAAGACAACAGGTTGACGATTTTAGTTGCTGCACTATGTCTTCCAGAATGTTGCTATCAATTTTTTCAAAAATAGACAGTATCTTTTTTATATTGTGGCTGAATCTGTCTGACCTCTGCATTACTTGAGGATGTGCTAATCGCCTTCCTGATATTTATGATCTTCTCAGAAAAGAAAGAAGCAAACTCATTGCATTTGCTGTCTGATAGCATATCACTGGGAATCTGACTCGGGGGGGGGGGGGGGGGGGTTGTCAGTCTCTCAACAGTGGCAAAAAGAGTACGAGTGTTATTTAAGTTACTGTTTATTAGGTTTGAGAAGAAGTTCTGTCTAGCTGTGGCTAGTTTCACATTAAAAGCATGAAGGATGTCTTTATAGATGCTATAGTGAATTTCAAGTTTCGTCTTCCTCCATATCCGCACTGCTTTTCTGCATTGTCTTTTCATAGTCTGAACTGCTGTTGATCTTCTCCAAACTGATTTCCGTCTGTTTGTTTTCTTAATGACTATTATTGGTGCAATATCATCAATAACATTCTTAACTTTTGAGTTGAAGGAATCAAGGAGAATATCAACAGAGTCTGCAGAAATGCTTGATGTTAAAGATATAGCCTCCATAAATAGTACACGTGTGTTCTCGTTTATGCATCTCCTTCTGACAGAGACAGATCTAGATTCAGTGGTAGCAGAGATCAATATATCAAAGAAAATACAGAAGTGATCAGATAGTGCTACGTCCTTAATAACAATGGATGAAATGTTTAGACCCCTACTGATGATTAGATCCAGAGTGTGTGCACCTTTGTGTGTGGGTCCATGCACATGCTGAATCAGGTCAAAAGTGTTTAGAACCGTTATCATTTCTTTTGTAGTTTTGTTTTCTGCATTATCTATGTGAATATTAAAATCCCCTGCAATTGCAAAACAGTCAAACTCTGAGGAAATTATTGATAAAATTTCTGTGACCACTTCAACATAGGCTGGAGAGTATTTTGGAGGCCTGTAAATAATAATAAACAGAATGCATGGAGCACCTTTCAGCACAATCCCTAGATATTCAAAAGACAGGTACTGACCAAATGACACTTGCTTGCATTGATAGACATCTTTAAATAGAGCAGCTACACCCCCACCTCTCCTAACAGTCCTGCAGACACTCATGTAATTGAAGTTATGAGGGGCTGCTTCATTAATGACTGTTGCATTGCAGCTGTCTTCAAGCCATGTTTCATTTAGAAACATAAAATCCAGATTGTTTGTGGTTATAAAGTCATTGATTAGAAATGATTTATTTTTTTAGTGAGCGAATGTTTAAAGATGCTAACTTGATGGCAGTGCTTTATGTCTTTACATCAATCTTAGTTTGATGCATAACAGGCCACAGATTAGATGAGTTTGCCCTTTGGCTTGAGAAGGCCTTAGACTTTCTATCACATGATAAAACAGAAATAGAGAAAGCTACAGGCACACTGGGTTCCCACTTGTTCTGTAAGCATTTGTGAATGTTGCTGCTATTATAGCGGGGACCCGACACATATCACTGAGAGCTGCTATCAGTTGTTTTTGGTTCACCTTCAGCAGATAGAGGGTTTGGGCCCTGGCGTTGTGGCAGTGGTCAGAGAGCTCTCATAGGAACAGGTCCCACAGGCTTTGGTGGTTAGGGGGCCCGCCGTTTTTTTTTTTTTTTCTGCGGGCTAGCAGCGATATGCAATAATGTACAGAGCAAAGAGAGAATTGTTGATTATATGAGTAATTCATTCAATTCTAAAAGGTATAGATAATAATCAATAATTAATATAAAAAATAAATACTAGTTAGAAAAAAATGCAAAACACTCAATTTTCTCTTAATTTAATCACATTGCTGACCAAGATAAACAACTGAGATAAATTATAAATGAGGTCTCACGCTATATGTACATTTTCCTATGGCTATTTATTCCTTCTTCTTTTTTTTTGGTCTAAGAAAGGTCCTTTGTGTATTCTATAAATGCATTTTAAACATGTTTTTTTTTTTATTATTTAGAATTTACAGAATTTACAACTATTCTTTTTGAGTAGAAAACCAATAAATCATGAATAAAATCTATTGTCAAAGGAAAACGCTGTGGAAAAAAGAGGGATTCAAGTGCTGCGTCAAAAAAAAAGGAATGAAGTTTATCAGAAACTTTGGATGATAACATCAAAATGAGACAACACAAAATTCATGAGTTAATGGGTCTCCCAGTGTCCACACCAACAGGACTGACAGCTGGGAGAATGTAAAAGAAGATTTCATTCTAGCGCTCCCAGTCCAGACACTTTATCCAGTGGTTTAATTAATCCTCACATGAGGATCCTGGACACAGTACAAAAATGTTAAGCAGAGACGATATTTCAAAACATGGAAGGTACTGTAAGGGCAGACGTAACACAAATGACATACTGACACAGAGAGAAGCCATTGACAGGAATATATAGGAAGGGGAAATGAGTAACAGATGCATGATTAGTGGAGCACACAGTGCTGCGAGTTAGCGTTATTTGCTCTCCCACCTGCAGAAGCAGATGACAGGAAAATAACAAACCACCATTTGTAGCAGAGAAACAGTAGGAATGAGTCTGAGAGAGGTGCCGACCATTACATCGATTTGCTTCCACCCCAAAGATTCACAACCCTACATCATATTATCGGTCTATAATGCCATTGATTTTTATATTATGAAATATTTAAGGTTTTCTACATAGTTTTTACCTGTATTACTGACAGGGCCGTGGCTAGTGGGGTGAAAGGTGGTGATGATTGTAGGGGCCCATGGGTGGGGTCGGGGGGCATGGCCATATCAGCCGACTGGCTGAGGCTAGACTAAAAAGACGATCTGGACAGTGAATAGGACACTGCTATGCATCATCATGAAAGCTTATAATTTTCACGCGTTTTTAAACCTTGTCAATTTAAACATTCAAAAGAGTTTAAAGCATTCAAACACAAGACGCGGGAAAGCTAAAACTGAGTAGCTGGTTACTCGCGCTGTGTTCGGTTCGCACACAAAGAGCCGTGTCTCTAAAGCAACACCGAACCGAGCTCTCCTTCAGGAAGTTTGTGTCCTCCTGCACCTGAACGAACAAATACCAATAGCAGTTTAAACATTTAGGAAAAACATATGAAAGAGCCAAATTCAGCAGCTGCGCCGTGATGTTCAGTGAGGACAGGGCACATGCAGAGATGTGTCTCAAAACGCTTCAGCTACAGAATTCTTCTCTTCTTGCTCTTGTACTAACAAATACATACAAAATTATTTCAAAATACCCATATTGGAAATAATTTACAAAAAAACTGTGGGTTGAAAGTAAACAGTAGAGTTAGAATTCAGATGTGTATCATTATAATGGATGTATTGTCTAATTTAGCCTACTATCTGTCGGTGTTTTTAAAGGGTTAGTTCACCTAAAATGAAAATTATGTCATTAAAGGGGGGGTGAAATGCTCATTTTCACTCAATCTCCTGTTAATCTTGAGTATGTATAGAGTAGTACTGCATCCTTCATATATCCAAAAAGTCTTTAGTTTTATTATATTTATAAGAGAAAAATAGTCTGATTTTTTTCGGAAAAACACGAGCCGCTGGAGGCGTGCCGTGTGGGCGGAGCTAAAGAATCACGAGCGCGAGTAGGCTTTTGCGTTGAGAGTGTTTGGAAGTTGCTTGTTGCTAGTGCGTCTCTTGAGATAGGGGAGGTTTACCTGCACAGCACTACTCGCTGGCCTCCGTTACACTTAGCGGTTTTGGAATATGACTAAGTTCCACTTTTTGTCGTCTTTTTTTTTCTTTAAAGGTGTACAAGGTTTACTTGATGTGCTTACGCGATGATAGCTAAGTTAACAACACAGAGATATTTGAAGCAGTTTTACTCACCGCCTGCGGTTCCAACACACGATCGTGACCCTTTTTCGTTGGGACTGCATTATCCTTAAGAAATAAACGATATGCAAATCCGGCGTCAAACTGGGCCTTGTTTGTAAAACAAGCATCTTCGAAATGCAGGGAACAAACAAAAACACTTGCACAACTCCGTCGATGCTCCTTAAAAATAAACTCCGTCCACTGGTCCCTTGATGTTTTTTTTTTGGTAATCTGTGCAGGGTTGTCTTGCCCTCGCAACCTATAACTTTTGTGACATTTCGCTCTCGCTCTGGTCAGTGAATGTTTCGTCTCTGCTCTGCTATACGGGAGCGTGCGCTCTTCCGGCAGAAGTGCCCTTAGGACCCATATAAGGAAATTCCGCTCCATCTAACGTCACACAAACCCATACTCGAAAAAAACTTTCCGAAATTTGTGACAAACCGGAAGGAGTATTTTTGGAACAAAAATACTCATTCAAACGTACAATTTAATTTTTGAAACTTTGTCCATGTTTAGCATGGGAATCCAACTCTTTAACAGTGTAAAAAACTCCCCAGTGCAATTTCACCCCCCCTTTAATAACTCACCCTCATGTCGTTCCAAACCAGTAAGACCTCCATTTATCTTCAGAACACAGTTTAAGATATTTTAGATTTAGTCAGAGAGCTCTCAGTCCCTCCATTGAAGCTGTGTGTACGGTATACTGTCCATGTCCAGAAAGGTAAGAAAAACATCATCAAAGTAGTCCATGTGACATCAGGGGGTCAGTTAGAATTTGTTGAAGCATCGAAAATACATTTTGGTCCCAAAATAGCAAAAACTATGACTTTATTCAGCATTGTCTTCTCTTCCGTGTCTGTTGTAAGAGAGTTCAAAACAAAGCAGTTTGTGATATCCGGTTTGTGAACGAATCATTCGATGTAACCGGATCTTCTTGAACCAGTCCACTAAATCGAACTGAATCGTTTAAAACGGTTCGCGTCTCCAATACGCATTAATCAACAATTGTCTTAAGCTGTTAACTTTTTTAATGTGGCTGACACTCCCTCTAAATGCCAGCATTTAACCTAATACTAGCCCTTTTCCTTCTTTTTTTTTCATTTATAAAAAAAAAAAAAAAAACACCTGGCTATGTGTTCTGTAGTAGACTAACTGAGACTTGTCATGGCACTTGTATACTGTTGTTGTTCTTTCATTGGTCTGATTGCTTCTATTGTTCTCATTTGTAAGTCGCTTTGGATAAAATCATCTGCTAAATGATTAAATGTAAATGTTATTAATGAAATAATTTTCATTTTTTGGTGAACTAACCCTTTAATGTTAATCCAAGAATATGAAACCCAGAAAATCACTTACTGCTCTTGACTGAGTTACTTTGTAGTTTTAACAAGAATTAATCCACAGTCAAACCAAAGAAAAAATCATTCAGACACCAGATATAATTGTTTATATTGGTATATAGTATATAGTTCATTTATATAAGTGAGTATAGCAAAATAAAACAAACTGTGACATATTATACCAAAACATTCTTCATTCTTCAGACTACAAGTGAAATTGATAGAAATTTTAATTTGGGAACAAAATTATTCAGACATTTTGACCCGAGCATGTTTTGCTTAAGTGTTATTTCAGACTGAACAAAATATAGCATTCCTTCGTAATTGGTCAACAAAGTATTGATAGTTGTGTAAATATTGTCATACAGTTGTCTGAATTTTTGGTTACTGTAATCCATGACATATCTTTCTATTTGACATTATCGAGATGAATTTATTAACTGTTCTTGTCATATTTTGTTACCATTTTCTAAACTGTGATAATGTGAGAAATGTGTCTGAATGCATTTTGGTTTTAATTTACATTTGATTATTTAGTTTCTGTACCTGGACACCTACAAACTTGAAAAAAAAAAAAAACTCATTGTGTAAATAGCACAAATATATAGATAGAACGAACATACAAATTAAACCAATAAAAAGTTTCAAAAAGGGTCCACTAGTACATCCTGCACTGGGTCCCCGCTGACCCCAGCTACGGCCCTGGTTACTGATGTTTGTTAATTGTTAATTACAAAACAATATTTAGATATTAACCCCTTAACTGTCACTCACAGTTTTGAACATAGACTTTATAATGCACGTTCCAAAACTTACGTTTTTATAATTCATGAATGAAAATGTTTTGTAATATGATATTGATGTATATGGAATGATATTCCGGACATTATTCAAAAGGTATTGCAAATTGTATTTGCAATTGCGTTTTCAGTTTGTGGACGCATAAAATGTGACATAATCCAAACGCAAATGCAAACCGCGCATTACTGTTTGCATTCTCGTTTAAGCAAACACACAGTGTCTGCCAAATTTAAACTGGAAATGCAAAGTCCATTTGCAATTGTGTTTGTTATATCTTATGAGCTATGAACCTATCATATTTAAATAGCAATATTTATTACCACATTTGCCTTTTCACTCTCTCTGCACTGCGCATGTGAACTGACCAAACTCAAATGGAATCGCAATTCCTTTTGCATTTAAATTTCCGACGTCTACACGGAAACCTGTCAATCAAGTGACAGGGGTGGGGCCATTTTATTGGGCGTGTTTGCATTGGGAAGTGACGTCACTCACAGTTGATGGTAATAACAATTATTAATAGATGGTTTTGCGGAATGTTTAGAAAAATTGAAGAAATCTGTGAAATTGTGGAGGACATTTTGACACTCGCGCAGCAAGTTGACGACAGTTCATACGGTACAGATTTCCTTTTATTTAGAAGCCATTTGGTTTTGGACAGGTTAAATGAGTTTGTGGCCTTGACGAACAGCATCATCAGTAATGATGTCTTCGCCAGTCTAAGTGAAGTGGCCGGTGTTCTGAAATTTCCTGTTTCTGAGATATTTGGTGTCACTGGGCGGAGCATAAATGATTATTCATGAGTTTCCTGTTTCATGTAAAACTGATTTTGAAAATATTAGTGCGTTGTCATCGGATCAAAAAGATAAAAAGAGGCAATTGATATATTTAGTTTCATTTGTAATGGCTGTATATATATACACATTTCCCTGAACTAAGTACATTCTGCTGCTATTATTATGTTTAAATGAAAAACGAAAGGAGGCAGTGGTATTTCATATCATTTTTCGTTTTATTGTAAATATACGGTGAGGAAAATTGCAGTAGTCAAGACGAGCTGACTGATGTTATTAAGTACGCTGATGTTTGCAGAATTACCAGACCTGTGTCCTCGCGGAACACTAGTACCAGTTCCTGGTACAATTGTTCCGGGGAATTTCGGTGGAAACACGCCATTAAATTGGCAAAGACAATCATTATTTATGAGGCTGTTTGTCAAGGCCACAAACTCATTTAACCTGTCCAAAACCAAATGGCTTCTGAGCAGTGTTTGGAATAACGGCGCTTAAAAGAACATCGTTAGGTAACGACGTTATTTTTTCAGTAACGGGGTAATCAAATTAATTACTTTTCCCTTCGTTACAACGCCGTTAACATTACTGGATGTTAAATGCTGTGCGTTACTATGCATTGATTGAATAAACTGTGATCCGAATGCACCCCTGGCTCACACAGCTAGTGAGGAGGTGGGTTAATAACGAGATAAGCGATTATGATTGGCTAAGGAAAAGTCATGTGTTTCATGGTAGCCAATCAGAGCCAGTGTTTTTACACACATGCCAGCACACGCGCCAGTGGCGACACACATACACACACACACACACACAAACACAAACACACACACACGCGCAACAGCTAAACAGCTAAACAGAGATTCGCAGCAGAGATGGCGAGTCAGGAGCAATCCTATGAAAAGTTGGCATTTTTTAAGGTGGAGATATAAGCACTACTTCAAATTCATTGTGGTCAAAGGCAAGAACGTATGTAATTTGTGACATTATGTCCAGGAGACTTTGTCGACATCTGTTGTAAGCAACTCTAATTTCATTAAGCATCTCACAACGACACACGCATCTACAAAGCTAGTGGCCAAAAACACTTTTCTTACAAAGATAATATTGAAGTGCAGGATAAAACTCTTGCTGTCTGTTGATGTGCAATAAATATCGAAAGTTATGTACGAACACCAGTCTGTTCTACTCATTTCAACTGACTTGTTAAAACTTCTCAAAAAAATATAAATTCTTTGACATATAGCAACTTTTTTTTTCAGTAATGCAAATAGTTACTTTCCCTGGTAACGAGTTACTTTTATTATAGAGTAATTTAGTTACTAACTTTTTGGAACAAGTAGTGAGTAACTATAACTAACTACTTTTTTAAAGTAATGTTCCCAACAGTGCTTCTGAGTAAAACGAAATCTGTACCGTATGAACTGTCGTCAACTTGCTGCGCGAGTGTCAAAATGTCCTCCACAATTTCACCAATTACTTCCATTTTTCAAAACATTCCGCAAAATTGTCTATTAATAATTGTTATTACCGTCGACTGTTAATGACATCACTTCCCAATGCAAACACGCCCAATAAAATGGCCCCACCCCTGTCACTTGATTGACAGGTTTCTGTGTAGACGTTGGAAATTCAAATGCAAAAGGAATTGCGATTCCAGTTTAGTTTTAGCAGTTTACATGCGCAGTGCAGAGAGAGTGAAATAAAAATGTGGTAATAAATATTGCTGTATGAATATGACATGATCATAGCTCGTAAGATATGGGAAACACAATTGCAAACGGACTTTGCATTTCCATTTAAAATTTGACACTCACTGTGCATTCGCTTTAATGAAAATGCAAATGTTAATGAACGATTTGCATTTGGAATACGTCACATTTTATTCGTCCACAAATTGAAAACGCAATTGCAAATACAATTTGCAATTCCTTTTGAATAATGTCCGGGATATCATTCCATAGATGTACAATTTACATGGTAATGCAATGTCTGATTTTAAAATGGGTTTTAAAGGGATGAATTTTTTGATTTTAAGTTTTCAGTTGATAAATAACTTCTGATGATTTCTAAAATGTGATAGAGAAAAAGGCAACAAAGAAGTCTTTTTTTTAAATATAGTGAAGTAAATGTAGGTGTTCCGTATACGGGACGGGGTGACAGTTAAAGGGTTAAACTTCTGTGGATTACTGTATCCTGTCACACAAGAGCACAACAGTTTTAAGATATCACAAGCATATATATTAATGTTGTGATTATTTCCTCTTTTGCCACAATGCACAGAACAGTTGCTTTATATTGATCTGGATCTTAAATGCTTTTTTGCACTCGTATCACTAACAGGTTTCAGGGTGCCCACTGGTTGTCTGGACTCTGGAATATCAACCTTGACATGTTCCATCTTCTGATATTGAGTGCTGGATGCAATGCTCATGGTGTCATATCCAGATGATGTTGCATCATTTCCTGGACCCCCAAGCCAACTACTTACTTTAACAGTAGAGTTGAGAACATTAACTCCATATACACTGTTTAGATCAGAAAATCCCGAATCTCCACTCACTGAAAACACATTGGTTTCTATATTAGAAATTGTGTGGTTACAGTACATATAGCAAAGATACTATGGAAATCATTGTTCGTCCCATGCATCATTTATAGGTACATTCTGCCTCTCTAAACTGTACCTGTAAATGTTAATGATGGTATAAATATGTTCAAATAGTAGACTGTGCATTTATATGTATAGTCCATGCAATATGAAAATTTATTCTATATAATTTACATTATTATTATAGTTTATATATTGTATACAAACAGAAACATACTATTTGGAATTGAGCCATCAAAACTTCCTTTTAGTTGGTGAGATGACTGCTTGGGATTTTCTTCTGGATCCAACACTAGTGTTTTTTCATGAGTGAAGTATTCACCTCTGTTTCTTGCCACCATTTGTTCAATCATCTTCAACAAGTCTCTAACTTGAGATCTCTTATCCCAGTCATTCTCCATCACATGATATCTGTTTCCACACTTACTTATCAACTCTTGCAAAACTTCTCCTTCACATGCAATATACTCTTCAACTGCTTTATTCTTCAGCCAGTGTGCCTCAGTGAATAAAATTATTGTATGTCTCCAGACATTCCCTCTAAACAGGCTCATGAACTCCTCCACTGTTTGTTGACATTTCTTTGTAAAAGGCTTGCGTACAGTCAACACTAGCAGGAATGCATGAGGTCCCGGAGAACAAGCTTCCAGACTGCATAAAATGTCTTTTTTATTTTCCAGAATTGATGTGGACCAGCCAGGTGTGTCCACCACTTATACATGACAACCCTCAAATTTCCTCTGTTTTGTTACACATTGCCTTGTATGGATTTCATGACCCTAGAAGAAATTACAATTAATTTATCTAAACAAGAAGAAATAAATTTTTTAATTATTATATTTAAAGTGAAGTATAGCAGAACAGTAAGAAAAGTATTTCAAAGGACTTAAAAACAGTAAATGACCATGCAGCTAACAGGCAAAAGTACTGTGGAAAAAGTCTTAGGTGTGTTAAGCCAATAATTATAAGTTTTGCTATGATCAGATTACATTTACAGTGGAAGCAATCAAAAACAACAAAAAAAGTGCTATAACGTGTCTCAGTTAGGTTAACACAGTACACGTAGCATGGGCTTTTAAATAATATAATAAATAAAAAGAAAACAGAATAAAAAAAAGAATAGAACAAGCTAGTGTTAGAGGTCTTTACACACACACACACACACACACACACACAACTCACACAATTGCATAATAAATGAAAAGAAATAGAATACAAAAAGATTAGAAAGGTAGTTATTATTTTTTTTTTTTTAAGAATAGAATTAGAACAGTGAGTGTTAAAGTTAGAGGGTCAAATAAAGATGGAAGAGATGTGTTTTAAGCTGATTCTTGAAGATGACTAAGGACTGAGCTGCTCGGATTGAGTTGTGGAGGTCATTCCACCAGGAGGGAACATTTAATTTAAAAGTCCGTAAAAGTGACTTTGTGCTTCTTTGGGATGGCTTCTAGCAATGTTCACTTGCAGAACTTTCTAGAGGGCACATAAGTCTGAAGTAACAAATTTAGATAAATGGGTGCAGAGCCAGTGGTAGTTTTGTAGGCAAACATCAATGCCTTGAATTTTATGCGAGTAGCTATTGGAAAGGCAGTGCAAATTGATAAACAGAGGTGTGACGTGTATCCTTTTTGACTCATTAAAAATTAATCTTGCTGCCGCTTTCTGGATTAATTGTAAAGGTTTGATAGAACTGGCTTGAAGACCTGCCAAGAGAGCATTGCAATAGTCCAGCCTGGACAGAACAAGAGCTTGAACAAGGAGTTGTGCAGCATGTTCCAAAAGAAAGGGCTTGATCTTCTTGATGTTGAATAAAGCAAATCTGCAGGATTGGACAGTTTTAGCAATGTGGTCTGAGAAAGTCAGCTGATCATCAATCATAACTCCAAGGCTTCTAGCTGTTTTTAAAGGACTTATGTTTGATGTGCATAACTTGATGGTGAAATTGTGATGAAATTATGGGTTTGCTGGAATCACAATCAGTTCTGTTTTGGCAAGTTTGAGTTGAAGGTGATGGTGCATCATCCAGCAAGAAATGTCTGTTAGACAAGCTGAGATGCGAATAGCTACCGTCGGATCATCAGGATGGAATGAGAGGTATAGTTGAGTGTCATCAGCATAGCAGTGGTATGAAAAGCCATGTTTCTGAATGACAGAACCTAATGATGCCATGTAGACAGAGAAGAGAAGTGGTCCAAGTACTGAGCCCTGAGGCACCCCAGTCGTTAGATGTTGTGACTAGGACACCTCACCTCTCGAAGATACTTTGAAGGACCTATCTTATAGATAAGACTCAAACCATTGAAGTGTGGTTCCTGAGATGCCTTTTGCTAGTAGGGTTGATAGGAGGATCGGTGATTAACCGTGTCAAAAGCAGCGGACAGATCAAGCAGGATAAGTACTGAAGATTTGGATTCTGCTCTTGCCAGTCTTATAGCTTCAACAACTGAGAGCAAGGCAGTCTCAGTTGAATGTCCACTTCTGAAGCCAGATTGGTTGCTGTCAAGGAGGTTGTTGTGTGTGAGAAATGTAGAGATTGGATGAACACAGCTCATTCAAGTGTTTTTGCAATGAAAGGAAGAAGGGAAATCTGTAGTTCTCTAAAAGAGATGGGTTGAGGGTGGGTTTCTTAAGTAGTGGAGTTATACGTGCCTTTCTAAATGATGAGGGAAAAACACTAGTGTGGAGGGATGTGTTGATGATGTGAGTGAGTGCAAGTTCAACTGCAGGAGAAATGGCTTGAAGAAGATGAGATGGAATACGATCAAGCGGGCAAGTAGTAGGATGATTAGAAAGGATGAGTTTTGAAACTTCTGCCTCAGAGAGTGAAGAGAAGGATGTAATGTAAATGTAAGGTTGCTGGTAATATGAGCTTGACTGATTGTGGTGTGGAAAATTGTGCACTAATGTGTTTAATTGTATTAATGAAAACATGGCAAAGTCGTCAGCTACTAGAGATGAAGCAGGAGGGGGAGGAGGAGGACAAAGAAGTGAGGAAAATGTTTTAAAAAGCATGCGAGAGTTAGACGAATTGTTAATTTTGTTATGGTAGGATGTCATTTTAGCAGTGGAGACATTAGCAGAGAAGGAAGATAGGAGTGACTGATACACATTAAGGTCAGTAGTATTTTTGGACTTGCGCCACACCCTTTCAGCAGCACTAAGCTTAGAACGATGTTCGCGTAGAACATCAGATAACCAAGGGGCAGAAGGGGTGTTACGGGCTGGCCTGGAAGACAAGAGGCAAACAGTGTCTAAACAAGATGTATGAGTGGAGCAGAAAGTATCAATAGCACTGTTAGCATCCAAAGATGCAAACAGTTTAGGGGAAGGAATTGAAGATGAAACCATTGCAGATAGCCGGGAGGGTGAAAGTGTGCGTTGGTTCCATCAAAAGATAACCAGGGACCATGTTGAGGTTAAGAGTGAGGAGGAAGTGATCCGACGTGTGCAGTGGAGAAACCAGTACAAGATCAGTAGAGCAGTGGCGTGTATAAATTAGGTCCATTTGGTTGACTTATTTGTGTGTAGCAGTAGTTGAGACTTGGTTGAGATCAAAAGAGGCAAGCAGAGTGTGGAAATCAGCAAACAGAGGTTTATCTAGGTGGATGTTGAAATTTCCAAGCATAACTAGAGGAGTACCATCCTCAGGAAAGGTTGAGAGCAACACATCTAAGTCATCCAAAAGGTTACCCAGTGGTCCTGGGGGTCGATAGACAACTACAAAATGTAATTTTGAGAGGGTAGGTAACAGTAACTGAATGAGATTCAAAGGAGCTGTAGATACCCAAAGATGGTAAAGGATTAAAATTCCAATCATTAGAGATGAGCAGCCCAGTACCTCCACGTCTTCCAGTCAAACTGGGGGAGTGGGAATATGAGAAATTATTGGAGAGTGCTGCAGGTGTAGCAGTGTCCTCTGGTTTGATCCAGGTCTCTGTTAGGGCCATGTGATTAAGCTTCGAATGATTAATAATAGAAGTAAAGAAATCGGCTTTGTTTACAGCAGACTGGCAATTCCAGACACCAATAGAAAAAGAAAGTAATGTAGTTTATTTACAGGAAGTCTGACAATAGCCAACACTCCACTCTGAGATCTAGTTTCACCAGTTTTAGGCACTGTCTAAAAACTCTGTAAATGCTTTCAAAAATATCATCAGGAATTACATTTATTTTTCAGTGAGCTACTATTATCTAAATCAAAGCAATATTTGGTGTGACCACCCTTTGCTTTTAAATGAACTTTTATCCTAGACAGCTTTTTTTTCTTCTTAATGTAATAATAGAAAGACTTTATGATGGTGAGATCAGGTCTCTGCGTGGAGCACCGGCTGTTGTCAGACTCCCTCTGAATACAAAATTTCAATGGACAAATCATACAAATAAGAATAACTGGCTTGAAACTATTTTTGGGGTGAAAATACAAACATGCCTCAGACTTTTGCATAGGATATAGAATTTAATCTTAAATATCACTAACATGGAAGTAAGATATACCGTACCTCTCCCAGTGTGGGCTCAAAAAAGTATCCTTGCAGAATAATATTTCCTGATGTGCTCTTCCCAACTCCCTCTGCTCCAAGAAGCACTATCCTCACATTTGAGAGATTGTATTTTCGTTCTAGTATTGATGAAGAAGAAACAGTGTTTACTATTAAAAATTCACACCCTGAAATATAGTCATAATTATGGCTATAGTAGAGTACCAGTTTTTAATTCGATTATACACTATGTCATTATATTCATAATGATTGGGATTCAGATTTTGGTTCATTCCTCCCTTTAAATGGGAATATATATATATATATATATATATATATATATATATACTTGCAATTTCACACACATTACAAAGTAGCAATCTGTGCACATACAGTACCTTTAAGCAACTCTTTAAGGATTTGTCTTTGTTTGCTCACATTCAACTTGTTAGTACTTGCAATTTTGATCTTCTTTTCAAGCTCAGTGACTGGATCACTCATTAGTTCTGGAACATAATAACAACCACTGTTCTCCATCACCATTTTTTTCAATTTTTTCAAGGAGTTCCACAACTTGTGTGTTGTTATTGTGCTGTTTACAATTTAAAACATGATATCTGTTTCCACATTTTTCCATCACCCACTCCTGCGTCCTTCTTCTGTCTTTATACGTTCCTCAATGGTTGTATTGCCAAGCCAGTCTCCTCGAGTGAACAGCACAATTGTATGATTCCAGACATTTTCCCCAAAAAGTCTCATATGTTCCTCCACAGCAGTTTGGTAAGACTTGTTAAAAGCTGTGGCAACGGGAACAGTTAACAAAATAGCATGTGGTCCAGAAGGGCATAGATACACACTACTTCTAATTTCAAGTTTGTCCATCTCTGATGTGTTTTCAAGAGGACTGTTATAGTACCAGCCTGGAGTGTCGACCACTGTTAGCTGTCGGCCATGTACTTTAGCACGACCAATGGCACAGCGCACTGTTGTTCTTGAATCATCAACTTCAAAAGCTTCTTCCCCCAGAATGATGTTGCCTGCAGAACTTCTTGCAGCCCAAGAAGCTCCAACTATCACAGTCCTTATATCAGACAGATGTTGTTGCACAACTAAATAAGGACCATATTTAAGATTATAGCATCACATTATCAACAGTAAATATACATTATATTTTTTATATACAGCACATTGAGTCTTAACTTCTATAATAGACAATTCAGTAACACGTTCTTTGAAGCCCACATTTATAATACATTATAAAGGTATTCTTAAGGCATTAAAATCACTGAATAATGCACTATATAAAAAAACGTATAATATGTTTTTATCATCTCATAAATAATCAAGAGGAATTTTAATATCTTTTTTATTTGTGGTTATCGCTTTTAAAAGTATGATGATTTATAACACACAGTGAACATGTTGCATTCACTTAAGTTACAATGGATTATATTTCCCATAGTTGTATTATAATTTTCATATCTTGTCATTGTATAAGATCTGCCCAATCATTTTGTACAGTACATCTAATTAGTGTTTTTACTGTAAAATGACAAATACAAAGTCTTCTTTATAAAAAGGCTTTATTATGTGGTCTTATTATTTATAAAAAGTATTTTAAATCAATCAATCACCTTTATTTATATAGTGCTTTAAACAAAATACATTGCGCCAAAGCACTGAACAACATTCATTTGGAAAACAGTGTCTCAATAATGCAAAATGATAGTTAAAGGCAGTTCATCATTGAATTCAGTTATGTCATCTCTGTTCAGTTGAAATAGTGTCTGTTTTAATTTGCAATCAAGTCAACGATATCGCTGTAGATGAAGTGACCCCAACTAAGCAAGCCAGAGGCGACAGCGGCAAGGAACCGAAACTCCATCGGTGACAGAATGGAGAAAAAAACCTTGGGAGAAACCAGGCTCAGTTGGGGGGCCAGTTCTCCTCTGACCAGACGAAACCAGTAGTTCAATTCCAGACTGCAGCAAAGTCAGATTGTGCAGAAGAATCATCTGTTTCCTGTGGTCTTGTCCTGGTGCTCCTCTGAGACAAGGTCTTTACAGGGGATCTGTATCTGGGGCTCTAGTTGTCCTGGTCTCCGCTGTCTTTCAGGGCAGTAGAGGTCCTTTCTAGGTGCTGATCCACCATCTGGTCTGGATACGTACTGGATCCGGGTGACTGCAGTGACCCTCTGATCTGGACACAGACTGGATCTGGTGGCCACGGTGACCTCGGAACAAGAGAGAAACAGACAAATATTAGCGTAGATGCCATTCTTCTAATGATGTAGAAAGTACGGTGTTATGTGAAGTGTTCCGGTTCCAGTTTACCTAATTAATGCAGCCTAAAAATCCTTTAACGGATTTGGATATTAAAAGCATATTAGTATGTTATGTGTATGCCAGGTTAAAGAGATGGGTCTTTAATCTAGATTTAAACTGCAAGAGTGTGTCTGCCTCCCGAACAATGTTAGGTAGGTTATTCCAGAGTTTAGGCGCCAAATAGGAAAAGGATCTGCCGCCCGCAGTTGATTTTGATATTCTAGGTATTATCAAATTGCCTGAGTTTTGAGAACGTAGCGGACGTAGAGGAGTATAATGTAAAAGGAGCTCATTCAAATACTGAGGTGCTAAACCATTCAGGGCTTTATAAGTAATAAGCAATATTTTAAAATCTATACGATGTTTGATAGGGAGCCAGTGCAGTGTGGACAGGACCGGGCTAATATGGTCATACTTCCTGGTTCTAGTAAGAACTCTTGCTGCTGCATTTTGGACTAGCTGTAGTTTGTTTACCAAGCGTGCAGAACAACCACCCAATAAAGCATTACAGTAGTCTAACCTTGAAGTCATAAATGCATGGATTAACATTTCTGCATTTGACATTGAGAGCATAGGCCGTAATTTAGATATATTTTTGAGATGGAAAAATGCAGTTTTACAAATGCTAGAAACGTGGCTTTCTAAGGAAAGATTGCGATCAAGTAGCACACCTAGGTTCCTAACTGATGACGAAGAATTGATAGAGCAACCATCAAGTCTTAGACAGTGTTCTAGGTTATTACAAGTAGAGTTTTTAGGCCCTATGATTAACACCTCTGTTTTTTCTGAATTTAGCAGTAAGAAATTACTCGTCATCCAATTTTTTATATCGACTATGCATTCCATTAGTTTTTCAAATTGGTGTGTTTCACCGGGCTGCGAGGAAATATAGAGCTGCGTATCATCAGCATAACAGTGAAAGCTAACACCATGTTTCCTGATGATATCTCCCAAGGGTAACATATAAAGCGTGAAGAGTAGCGGCCCTAGAACTGAGCCTTGAGGTACTCCATACTGCACTTGTGATCGATATGATACATCTTCATTCACTGCTACGAACTGATGGCGGTCATATAAGTACGATTTAAACCATGCTAATGCACTTCCACTGATGCCAACAAAGTGTTCAAGTCTATGCAAAAGAATGTTGTGGTCAATTGTGTCAAACGCAGCACTAAGATCCAATAAAACTAATAGAGAGATACACCCACGATCAGATGATAAGAGCAGATCATTTGTAACTCTAAGGAGAGCAGTTTCAGTACTATGATACGGTCTAAATCCTGACTGGAAATCCTCACATATACCATTTTTCTCTAAGAAGGAATATAATTGTGAGGATACCACCTTTTCTAGTATCTTGGACAGAAAAGGGAGATTCGAGATTGGTCTATAATTAACTAGTTCTCTGGGGTCAAGTTGTGGCTTTTTTATGAGAGGCTTAATAACAGCCAGTTTGAAGGTTTTGGGGACATGTCCTAATAACAATGAGGAATTAATAATAGTCAGAAGAGGACCTATGACTTCTGGAAGCACCTCTTTTAAGAGCTTAGATGGTATAGGGTCTAACATACATGTTGTAAGTTTAGATGATTTAACAAGTTTATACAATTCTTCCTCTCCTATAGTAGAGAATGAGTGGAACTGTTCGTCAGGGGGTCTATAGTGCACTGTCTGATGCGAAACTGTAGCTGACGGCTGAATGGTTGCAATTTTATCTCTAATAGTATCGATTTTAGAAGTAAAGTAGTTCATAAAGTCATTATTGCTGTGGTGTTGGGAAATGTCAACACTTGTTGAGGCTTTATTTTTCGTTAATTTAGCCACTGTATTGAATAAATACCTGGGGTTATGTTTGTTTTCTTCTAAAAGAGAAGAAAAGTAATCAGATCTAGCGGTTTTTAATGCTTTTCTGTAGGATATGCTACTTTCCCGCCAAGCAATACGAAATACCTCTAGTTTTGTTTTCCTCCAGCTGCGCTCCATTTTTCGGGCTGCTCTCTTTAGGGTGCGAGTATGCTCATTATACCATGGTGTCAAACTGTTTTCCTAAACCTTTCTTAAGCGTAAAGGAGCAACTGTATTTAAAGTGCTAGAAAAGAGAGAGTCCATAGTTTCTGTTACATCATCAAGTTGTTCTGAGGTTTTGGATATGCTAAGGAATTCGGATACATCAGGAAGATAACTTAAAAAGCAGTCTTTTGTGGTAGAAGTGATGGTTCTTCGATACTTGTAACAAGAAGTAGAATTTACAATTTTGGCTATATGAAGTTTACACAGAACTAAATAATGATCTGAGATATCATCACTTGGCTGAATAATTTCAACACTATCAACATCAATTCCATGTGACAGTATTAAATCTAGAGTATGATTTCGACAATGAGTAGGTCCTGAAACGTGTTGTCTAACACCAATAGAGTTCAGAATGTCTATAAATGCTGATCCCAATACATCTTTTTCATTATCGACATGGATATTAAAATCACCAACTATTAAGACTTTATCTGCAGCCAGAACTAACTCGGATGTAAAATCACCAAACTCTGTAATAAAGTCTGTATGGTGCCCTGGTGGCCTGTATACAGTAGCCAGTACAAACATAACAGGGGATTTATCATTAACATTGGTTTCTCTGGATAATGTTATATGAAGCACCATTACTTCAAACGAGTTATACTTGAAGCCTGCCCTCTGAGAAATCCTGAAAACGTTATTATAAATTGAAGCAACACCTCCCCCTTTGCCTTTTAGACGCGGCTCGTGTTTATAACAATATTCTTGGGGGGTGGACTCATTTAAAATAATGTAATCATCAGATTTTAGCCAGGTTTCTGTCAAGCAGAGCACATCTATATTATGATCAGTTATCATATTATTTACAAAAAGTGTTTTCGTAGAAATGGATCTGATATTCAATAAGCCAATCTTTATCATTTGTTTATCCATATTGCATTTGTTTTTTATTTGTTGAACCTCAATTAAATTGTTAACCTTAACTTGGTTTGGACGTTTTTTGTATTTTCTAGTTCGTGGAACAGACACAGTCTCTATAGTGTGATATCTAGGTGAAAGAGTCTCTATGTGCTGAGAATTAACTGACCTCTGTGACGGGAGGCAGCTAGCAGACGGTCGGTTTAGCCAGTCTGTCTGCTTCCTGACCTGGGCCCCAGTTAGTCAAGTATAAACACTAAGACTATTTGCCATATTTCTAGACAGAAGAGTGGCGCCACCCCAGGAGGGATGAAGACCATCTCTTTTAAACAGGTCAGGTCTGCCCCAAAAGCTCGTCCAATTGTCTATATAACCTATGTTATTCTGTGGGCACCACTTAGACATCCAGCCATTGAGTGATGACAATCTGCTATGCATCTCATCACCACGGTAAGCAGGGAGGGGACCAGAGCATATTACAGTGTCTGACATCGTGCTTGCAAGTTCACACACCTCTTTAAAGTTATTTTTAGTGATCTCCGACTGGCGAAGTCGAACATCATTAGCGCCGGCATGAATAACAATCTTACTGTATTTACGTTTAGCATTAGCCAGCACTTTTAAATTTGCCAAGATGTCAGGCGCTCTGGCTCCCGGTAAACATTTGACTATGGTGGCTGGTGTCTCTATATTCACGTTCCGTACAATAGAATCACCAATAACTAGAGCACTTTCATCAGGTTTCTCAGTGGGTGCATCACTGAGTGGGGAGAACCTGTTTAATGTTTTGATCGGAACAGAAGAGCGGTGTTTTGACCCACGACTACGCTGCCTCACCGTCACCCAGTTGCCCTGCTGCAGGGGCTCTGCTGGAACCGGACAATGTACAGGAATCCCTGAGCTAGACGCATCCAAAGCCATATCTAGAGCCCTAACATTCTTACTGTCCTCAATTAAAGTTTGGATGCGTGTCTCTAATTCTGAAATCTTCTCTGTCAGCCTAACTGTTTCCCTGCATTTATCACATGTGAATCCCTCATCAGCGACAGAGATAGATAAACTGTACATGTGGCAAGAGGTGCAAATAACAATTGTAGGAGAAGCCATTACTCACCGTGCTTGATGAAATATTCTTACTGCGGTTGTTTGATGAACTTGTGGAAAACTGCAGCGTGAGAGAGGAGAGGAGAGGAGAAAAGAAAACGCTAATGACAAGCTAACGAGTGCTAACGCTTTGCAGGTGTACTGCAGTCACGGAAGAGTGAACGATCAAAGTTAATCTGATAAGATTGATCGGTAATATCAGAAATATGGTGTGAATTAAGTTATATTTTACAATTAAAAAAAAACAAACAAACAGACAGTGATAGTAAGAAAGATTATAGAGAAAAAATATAAAATAAAAACAGCTACATGGAGCTATGACTAGCTACAGAAGGCCAACAGGAAGTAGAGAAAACACTGTCCAACAGCGACACCAACAGATTTTAAAGTTTGCTTTAAGTAACTTCACTTTACTTAAGCAGACAAAGACAGCTTATAATAATAATAATAATGAATTTTCCTCAAACAGCCATAAAATAAGTTATCAGATCAGATGAATGCGTACACATTTGTTTTAAACTATTTTAATTGTAATATATGGTTATTTTGATGGTACGATTTGGACAACTGTTAATAAATTTCTTTGCTACTACTACAACTAGCAGTCATTGAATTATTAGTAGTATATCTGCTAAATATCTGCTAACACTTCATTTTGGTGGTGCCCCAACAAGACATTCTACTGACTATTAGCAATTTTGCAAGTACGTCAGTTTATTCTACCAACCCTTACCTTAAGTTAAATCTATATACAATACTCTAAATGAGAGTTAGTTTGAATGTAGTTACAAAGTTGCTTATAGTCAATGGATCAATCGTGGGCCAGGTGTCTCATCTGGTTGCCTGTTGGCGGCAACATTGCTCAACAGTTGCCCCATGTATCATCAGCCTAAGGGGACCATAAAAATAAAATGTAATGTAATATCAAAAAAAAAAAAAAAAAAAGAAAAAGTTACTTACTGTTAGCAGAATGTTTAAAGTGTTACTAAAAAAACATTTGAAAGCATTACAACTAATCTTAAACTAGCTCACAGCAATATTAAATTAGCATTAACCTCACAGGAAACACTCAAAAACCACACGACTCCTAACCACTCACAAGATATTGTGCAGATCTTATATAAACAATGTCACGATATGAGATATTTCATTATAAATGAAGTGGATTTAGTACATTTCATTTATCAAAATGATTCTGATTCTGATTGTCTTCTCTTCTGATTCTGATAAATGAAGTGGATTTAATATGGTATTAATTGTGTATTATATAAATAAACTCTTATATTTTATAAACACAAAACCATAAGTATAATGATGTATTATAATTTATGTTATAATCTCATTGTCACGGAGACGAACCCCGTGATTCCCTCTACTGGCCAGCAGAGGGCTCCATCTCCGGAATATTGACACTCACGCACTCACTCACAACTACACTTCCCATCTACCACCTGCATTGGACTCTGATCACCACACAGGTGCAGCTCATTTGTACTGCTATATAAGCTGCACAACTACATCAGTTTAACGCGAAGTCTTGTTTTGCTCCGGCTGACATTTCCAAGCGTTATTTCCCGTGTTTGATTTCCCGTTTACCAGTTCTGTTTGTTTGCCGTTCCTTGAACCATTGCTGCCCGCCTCCTGACCTTGGATTGTTTATTGGACTCTGAATATTGCCTGTGATCCCGATCTATTGCCTGTGTTTGACGACGATTCTGGTTATCTCTACTGTTGTGTTTGCTGGTTTTGACCCCTGCCTGTACGACCATGAGTTGTTTATTAAAGTTTGCAAGATGGATTCCCCGTCTGGTGATGACTCATTACAGAAGACTTCGCCACAACCGAATCCAGCGGCTTACGATCATCTGTGTGCTACAATGGCAGCCCAGGCAAGTCAAATTGCTGCTAACCAGCATCAATTGAATCATTTGTCTTCGATCACAGAGGAACTGGTAAAGGCTGTTGAAAGCCTCCACAGCACTGCCGTAACGTCACCACCACCGGCAGCTGCCGCCATTGCCCACGCGGCAGGAACGCCAGCGCAAGTTAATCCACGACTGGCTTACCCGGAGAAATTTGACGGGGATTCTACCAAGTGTAAGGGCTTCCTACTGCAATGCTCGCTGTTCATCGAGCAACAACCCAGCCTTTACCCTACTGATGCTGGTAAGATCGCCTTAGTTTGCTCACTATTAACGAGAAGAGCTTTGGAATGGATAACGGCTGCATGGCGCGAGGATGGAACAGCGTTCACCACTCTCACTGAATTTCTAGTGCGATTCCGTGAGGTGTTTGATCACCCCCGAGAGGGGAAAGGAGCGGTGAGCGTCTGCTTGAGTTGTCGCAGGGAGAATTAACAGCAGCGGAATATGCCATGAACTTTCGTACACTGGCTGCTCAAACGTCATGGGTGAGTGACACGCTGAAAGCATTATTTCGCAAGGGGCTTAATCACGAACTGCAAACCGAACTCGCTTGCCGTGATGAGGGGAGAACCCTGAATGATTTCATTTCGCTATCACCATTGACCATCTACAACGCTCTCGCCGTGTCAGCGCTCAACGCCTCTTCCCCGTTACGACAACACGATCCGCTGAAACTACAGAGCCCATGGAGATCAACTCCTATCATCTGACGGCTGAGGAACGTCAACGCCGCATATCTAACCGACCCTGTCTCTACTGTGGCTCTCCGGGGCATCAACGAATTACTTGCCCGTCATGTCGCTCTTCTTGCACTTCTAAATCGGTGAGTGCATCTTTAAATTCAGTCAGTCCCCTAAACTGTGTCTCAGTCCCTCTTGTAATCAAGACTAACAACGATTGTGTGGCTACCACTGCTCTACTTGACTCAGTAGCAGCTGGGAATTTTATCTCTGAAGAATTTGCCAAAAAGAATAACATTTCTCTAATTTCATGTACTAATCCTTTGTCTGTAGCCACAATAGATGGACGCCCTTTGGGGTCTGGACTGATTACTCACCTCACTCAAGAACTGCTAATGTTTACCAGTCTGCTACATCAAGAAACCATTCAATTCTACATGCTCCCTGTATCTAACACTCCTGTTATTTTGGGCTTGCCCTGGCTCAGACTGCATGACCCTCATGTATCGTGGAGAGAGGGACAAATTCTTAGATGGAGCACCCAGTGTCAGAAATCATGCCTTCCAACCATCTCTCCCATGCCTGTGCAAGTCGTCACGTTAGACTCGGAGTCCACCAGCATTCCCAATCTGCCCAAGTAGTATCACGATCTCGCCACCGCCTTCAGCAAGGTACAAGCAAACACATTACCACCACACCGCAGTCACGATTGTGCCATTGATCTAACTCCAGGTTCCTCACCACCCCGGGGCCGAGTATTTCCATTATCATTACCCGAGTCAGAAGCTATAGCCAAGTACATCGAAGAGGAGCTGGAGAAGGGGTTCATACGTCCATCCACTTCTCCTGCTTCAGCTGGCTTCTTCTTTGTCCGTAAGAAGGATGGAGGTTTGCGCCCTTGCATCGATTATTGAGGACTCAACGAGATAACGGTAAAGTTTCGCTATCCACTTCCACTCGTGCCCTCTGCATTAGAACCGCTATGAACTGCACAATACTACACCAAATTGGATTTGCGCTGCGCATACAACTTAATCCGCATTAGGGAGGGGGACGAGTGGAGAACAGCTTTCTCAACCACCAATGGGCACTTCGAATACCGGGTTATGCCGTTCGGACTGGTCAATAGTCCTTCGGTTTTCCAATCATTTGTCAATGACATCTTCAGAGACATGTTAAACAAGACTGTTATCGTATACATTGACGATATCTTGATCTATTCAGATACCCTGGAGGAACATATCCAACATGTGAGGGCCGTGCTGCAGTGACTCATTGAACACCAACTCTATGCCAAGGCGGAGAAGTGTGAATTCCATACCACCTCTACCACCTTCCTGGGGTACGTCATCAGTCCAGAGGGGGTCGCCATGGATGAGAGCAAAGTCAACGCCGTTCTCAAATGGCCCGAACCCAAAACACTAAAGGAACTCCAAAGCTTTTTGGGGTTTGCTAATTTCTACCGCCGTTTCATCAGAAACTTCAGCTCTGTGGTCAGTCCCCTCACGTCAATGGTCAAAAAAGGAACCCATCGGCTACACTGGTCAGAGGCTGCCCTCCAAGCATTCCAAGAACTAAAAAGACGGTTTGTGACTGCTCCCATACTCCACCATCCTGACCCATCTCTTCCGTTTCTCGTAGAAAGTGGACGCCTCCAACACTGGTATTGGGGCTATTCTCTCTCAACGCCAGAGTTCTACCGCTAAACTCCACCCATGTGCCTTTTACTCCCGCAAACTCAATGCTGCTGAACGTAACTACGACGTAGGGGACCGTGAGCTCCTCGCCATGAAGGCGGCCTTCGAGGAGTGGAGACACTGGCTGGAGGGGGCCAACTTTCCTTTCACTGTACTAACAGATCATAAGAACCTTGAGTATTTGCGCTCAGCCAAGCGCCTCAATCCACGGCAGGCAAGATGGTCATTGTTTTTCTCCCGATTCGACTTTTCAGTTACCTACCGTCCGGGCTCCAAGAACACAAAGGCAGATGCGCTATCGCGTATTCACGAAGATGAACAGATCTCATCCGAACCTGAATCCATACTTCCTTTCAAGGTAATAATTGCACCCGTACAATGGGACATCATGACGCTTATCCAGCAACACAACTCTCAACATGCACCTCCAACAACTTGCCCTCCTGATAAGGTTTATGTACCACCCACTCTACGCGATCAAATACTCAACCACACACACTGTCTGCCCGCATCCGGCCATCCAGGTATCACGGCCACCATTCATCTGCTTCAGAACCGGTTCTGGTGGGAATCATTACCCAAAGACACCACTGCCTTCATCCAACAATGCCAAACCTGTAATGCGCACAAAACTCCACACCAATTGCCAGCCGGATTACTCCAACCACTCCCTATCCCACAACGACCTTGGTCCCACATTGCAATAGACTTTATCACTGATCTACCTGTCTCTCAAGGTAACACTGTCGTGCTTACTGTGATTGATCGATTCTCCAAAGCCTGCCGCCTTATTCCCCTGCCCAAACTGCCTACTGCTCTGCAAACTGCTGAACTACTCTTTAACTGGGTCTTCCGTCTCTACGGGCTACCTGAAGATATCGTCTCTGATAGAGGCCCTCAGTTCACGTCTCGTCTCTGGAAAGCCTTCTTCCAAGCCCTCGATGTAAACGTGAGCCTGACCTCCGGTTACCACCCTCAATCCAACGGTCAGGTCGAAAGACTCAATCAGGAACTCACCCGGTTCCTGAGATCATACTGTAGTTCCAACCAAGAAGATTGGGCCCAGTACCTCCTTTGGGCTGAGTACGCACAGAACTCTCTGGTCAAGCCAGCTACTGGTATCACCCCCTTTAAATCCATCCTAGGCTATCAGCCTCCCATGTTTCCCTGGTCCGGGGAACCCACCGACGTACCCGCCGTCACGGACTGGCTGCAACGCAGTGAGGAGACTTGGAACCAAGCCCATGTACATCTTCAACGAGCCATCCGTCATCAAAAGGAAAATGCTGACCACTGTCGGCGTCCTGGGCCTGTATACCAACCAGGACAATGGGTGTGGCTCTCTACCCGAGATCTCCGTCTTCGACTACCCTGCAAGAAGTTGAGTCCTAGGTACGTGGGTCCATTCAAAATTACACATCAGATCACTCCTGTTTCATTCCGTCTTGCATTACCTGACACCTATCGTATTTCTCCCACGTTTCATGTATCTCTGCTCAAGCCCGCTGTTGCCCCTGGAGAGGAGGGAGAGGGGAGGTCCCGTGAGCAGAGTCCCCAGCCCGTCCAGATTGAGACTGAGGAAACTTACCAGGTGCGAGAACTTCTTAACTCCAGACGACGTGGACGCATCCTGCAGTATCTGGTCGACTGGGAGGGGTACGGTCCGGAGGAACAATCCTGGGTCAATGCTGACGACATACTAGACCCCAACCTCATCACTGAGTTTCATCGGTTACACCCGGAGAGACCGGCCCCTCAACCACGCGGTAGACCCCGACGTCGTCTACCATCTCGCGCCAGGAGTCGCTCGCAGGGAGGGGGCTCTGTCACGGAGATGAACCCTGTGATTCCCTCTACTGGCCAGCAGAGGGCTCCATCTCCGGAATATTGACACTCATGCACTCACTCACAACTACACTTCCCATCTACCCCGTGCATTGGACTCTGATCACCACACAGGTGCAGCTCATTTGTACTGCTATATAAGCTGCACAACTACATCAGTTTAACGCGAAGTCTTGTTTTGCTCCGGCTGACATTTCCAAGCGTTATTTCCCGTGTTTGGTTTCCCGTTTACCAGTTCTGTTTGTTTGCCGTTCCTTGAACCATTGCTGCCCGCCTCCTGACCTTGGATTGTTTATTGGACTCTGAATATTGCCTGTGATCCCGATCTATTGCCTGTGTTTGACGACGATTCTGGTTATCTCTACTGTTGTGTTTGCTGGTTTTGACCCCTGCCTGTACGACCACGAGTTGTTTATTAAAGCTTGCAAGATGGATTCCCCGTCTGGTGATGACTCATTACACTCATATTTAAGAGATGATTCAACATATTATAAGGTTTTTTATAATGCAGTATGCATTCATTATAATAACCTAAGAATACCCTTATAATGTATTATCAATATGGGCTTCATACAAAGTGTTAGCTATAATTACAATGCACTTTTTTTTTTTTTTTACCTCTGTTGTCCGCTTGAAGTTTAGTCGTTTGTTTTCCTTCAATGAGTATTTTTTGTTTGTCTCTTTCCTGTGTTTTTTCTTTCTGAATCAATGCAGATATGCTTTGGCTGATTTTAAGACATTGGTCCTTGTTTTGTGCCACCATTTTCTCGATCTTTTCCAGCAGTGTGATCACTTGAGTGTTGTCACTCTGGTTGTTAATATTAAGAATGTGGTATCTGTTGTGACACCTCCCTAATAGCTGTTGGAGATCTGGCCATTTTCTGACCTTGTTTTTCAAAGAGCTCTCATCACATGGTTCAGTAGAAGTGAACAACACAATAATGTGTTTCCAGACTTCATTAGACAAAAACTAAATTTGTTGTTCCAGAGTAATTCTATAGATATTTGGAAATGCAAAATCAACAGGTATGACCAGAAGGAAGGCGTGAGGTCCAGGAGGACATAAGGTTGGGCTTCTTAGAATTTCCAGTCTATCAAACTGTGGAGTATTTTCTATATTATAATGCCACCACCAGCCTGGTGTGTCAACCACAGTCAGATGTCTTCTGTGCACGTCTCCTGTAGCTTGAACAGATCGTGCAGTTCTTCTACTAATATCAAAAGCAATTCTCCCCAAAATTATGTTTCCTGCTGAACTTTTTCCACTTGCTTCTTCCCCCCCCCCAACTCTCGACCCCCAATCATTAATATTCTTATCTCAGATAGTCTTGTATCTAAAAAAAAAAAGTTATTCTTCTGTCATGAATTTGTTTAAAAAAAACAGTTAATTGTAAGCAAACGGAAAGTACACAAAAAGAGGATTTGAAAACTTACTGGATACAGAGGTACAGTCTTCCATTGTCCTGTTTTCTTACAATTTATTTTTATTTTATTTCTTTATTTTTGTCTTTGCTATAGTTTCTAAGGGCCCTATCTTGCACCCAGCGCAATTGACTTTGTACACCGACACATGTGTCATTCCTATTTTGCACCCGCGCAAAGCGCGCTTTTTCCCTCCACAGAAGCACGTCGCTAAACTAGTGAATGAACTTGCGCTCCCTGGGCAGTTCAGCGCAAAAAAGGAGGCGTGTTCCGGCGCAAACAATCCCTGGTGCTATTTTGCTGTTCCATTAAACAATTGCGCCACTGACCAGAAAAAACCTAGTCTAAAGTCAGTGGCGCGTTGCGTGTTGTTCATTATGCTATTTTAAGGGCGCATGCTTGACCATAATGTATAGCGTGCACAACGTGCATACACTTTGCTCATGTAATCTACACAGATGCAACAGTTGCAAATCATAAATTGTTACACTAAAAAATATTAACACGTGAGATGACGGAAATCATTGTGGTGTGCCACGAAGATGTGAAAAAATAGGCATAAATCTAGCTTACAAATTTTTCAGGCTAATTTTAGTAATTAAGGATCAGACCTGTTGGCCAAATAGTGGCAAGACATGTGTATATAAGGACATCTGACAAATTGTGGCTATTTCCTCCCACGCCTGTTTAACCGACGCTATTATGGGTGGGTTTCTCCCATCCCCATACAACTCAACTTCTCTGTCTTTCACTGCTCTAACAAGAACATCAGTCTGCTCGGCTGTGAACCGCTCCTGGCGTGCGCCTGGTAAATAGCTACGCCATAATAATAGCAATCTATAATGGAACTTGCGCACCTGCTTTTAAAGGGAATTTTGGATGACGCTCTGATTGGTTTATTTCACGTTACGCCCAAACCACACCTATGAATAATGAAGCTACTTCAGACCAACCCATTTTAGATTTGCGCCGGGCGCAAGGGCCATTTATCCTGCCGGGAAAATAGCAACAGCACCGAGACCCGCCCACAAAGTTACTTGCGCTTCGCGCTTTGACACTTGCGTTTCAGATCGTTAAAATAGGGCCCTCTATGTTGTTACTGCTGCTGAACATTAACATTATTTTACAAGACATAAACCAAAAAAAAATGCTTTGTTGTCATGTACAGCAGTGTTGGATCTGTATATACTTCTACCAGCTCACATTATTTTTAAGCAAGCCTTTGTAACAGATCCCTGAACTATGAAAAAAGAAGTATAAAACTATAAATTTGTCAAATAGCTTGTTTTTTGTCCGTCAAAACACGAACCTGTCTTTCCGTCTGGTGTTACATGAAATTGAAACAGTTGTTGAAGCTAGGGTTGCCAGGTCCAATACATTTTCCACCCCATTGACAGCTCAAGAAGAAACCCAGTTTTCCCCCTTGTCCAATCAGAGTCAACTACTGGATTCCCACAAAGGGGAAAGGTTACCACCTACTCTGATACAAATACTTCTAGGTACAGCATATGTATTAAAGTAATGACTTGTATCTTCTCTTCTCTTCTCTTCTTGCGAGATGTAGGAGAATGGTGGAGAAGAACGTTTCAGTTTCAACTGTCCGCTTAAAAAAAAAAATTCTTTACTTGTTTTCTTTATTTTTTCCACTTTTCAAAAAGTATTCTTATTAAGTTAGTTTTTGGTTTGTGTCTTTTTTTTATTTTTTATTAATTGGCGAGTGTGAGAATGGGATCACTCCCAGGTGAGCGTGCACCATCTCCTTCACTCCGCTATGGTGTCAGGTGTGTGCCGGAACAGGGAGTTACGGTGGAAAGTGTGCTATTAGCAGTGGGAGAACAAATCGTTTGCGAAAACATATCTTCGGCTTCTAGGATGAACAAAGAGTTTTTTTTTCTTAAAGAGGAGCGACTTGTTGCGAAACTTATTGAGAGTTGTGATTAATGAAGGCTTCTGTCCAGTCCTCCCTTTGGCTACGTTAACGACTAAGATGATTATTCCGAATGTGCCGCCGTTTATTCCCGATGACGTTTTTGAGAGAGAGCCCGTTAGGTTTGGAAGAATCGCGAGCCCGTTAAAAAATCATATCACTGGGTTGTAAAAGTTCGGAACTGAAACATGTGATGTCATTTCGACAACAAGTCTTCATGTTTTTAAAAGAGCCAACGCTGGACATATCGTTTTGGGTCATGGAAGAAGGTTAGTCATTTATGATTTATACTTCTACAGCTGGTTTAAAGTGCTTTGAGTGTGGTGACGTAGGCCACAAACGAACTGCTTGTCCTCATAGAGTTCAAGTGAACATGAATGAGGAGGATAACGTTGATAATGTAGTATCTGATGTAAATGAGCCGACTGGAGACAATAGTCAAATAGAATGAACGGAAATGGTAACCGAACAGGCTGTGGCTGAAGTACATGAGAGTGATAATGAAGGAATTGTGGTTCAGGAAAATGCAGTATAAGATGAAAGTCAGTCTATAGTTGTACAAAATGATATGGATGAGAATTTTTTGAGTCTTGCGACTGCAAGCACTAGCGAGGTTGGGATGTTTAATCAGAAAATGGAATGTACTGTAGAAGGTCTACTAGAGGATGAAAATAAGGCAGATATGAGGGATGAGGATACATACTCACAAATGTCAGGTTTTTCAGAAGCATGTTCTCAAATGGAAGAGGGTAATTTTTATTCTCTACAAGAGATAAATTATTTTTTGGATGAGGCATTTGGAAGAGCAGTAGAAATTAGTGACTTTTTTCAGATACTGAGAAATTTGTGAAATCTGTGATTAAATTACAGCGTACTGTTGGGTTGGATGAACTACTTGGGTTGGGGACACATTCGGTGCAGCTCGAGCTCGAGGCCGTGGAGAAGCAGATTCGCTACTCTATCCGGAACTGCTTCGCACCCCTCCGCGAGACAGGATGCGACGCTGTGATCATCGGAGAGTCCATTGTCCGACACGTCCGTGCTATGTTAGCCAAAGGTAAAGTGCACACTCATTGTTTGCCTGGTGCTCGTGTTCTCGATGTTTCTGCGCAGGTACTCGCAATCCTGAAGGCCGACAAGAGCCCCAGAGCGGTTGTGCTTCACACCGGGGTTAACGACACCACGCTGCGGCAGACGGAGACGCTGAAGAGGGACTTCAGCAGCCTGATCGAGACGGTTCACAGCACGACGCCCGTAGCGACGATCATCATGTCGGGACCACTGCCCACATATCGACGAGGACACGAAAGGTTCAGTAGACTTTTTGCTTTAAATGAATGGTTGTTGTCATGGTGTAAAGAACAGAAACTGCTATTTGTTAATAACTGGAATCTTTTCTGGGAGCGTCCTATGCTGTTTCGCGCTGATGGATTGCACCCCGGCAGAGTCGGAGCGGAGCTTCTCTCTGACAACATCTCCAGGACACTTCGCTCCATGTGACTAGTAAGACAATTCTCAAATAACCATTATGATGAGTTTTGTTCCACCCCCTTAAATGATAAAATTACTTGCACTGTAAAAACTATTAAGACTGTTTCTGTTCCTCGAATAGTGAGGTCAAAATATAAATATAATGTAGGATCTAGAAAAAAATCTTATCGTGATTAAACCAGAAACAAGTAAATCAACAAAAACTATTTTTAAAGTTTGGGCTCATAAACATTAGATCACTCACACCCAAAACAGTTATTGTAAATGAAATGATCACAGATAATTGTTTTGATGTACTCTTCTTGACTGAAACCTGGCTAAAACCAAATGATTATTTTGGTCTAAATGAGTCTACTCCACCAAACTACTGTAATAATCATGAGCCCCGTCAGACTGGTCAACAATATGTAGTGATATTCTCAATGTTACCCAGAAAACAGGATACAGGGAACTCTTTTTAAATGCTTCTGCTAAATGTTACTCTGTCAGACATGCAAAAGAAATCTAATTTATCTCTTGCTCTGGCTACTGTGTATAGACCACCAGGGCCGTATACAGAATTCCTAAAATAATTTGCAGATTTCCTCTCAGACCTTCTAATTACAGTTGATTAGGTGCTAATCATCGGAGATTTTAATATTCACGTTGATAATACAAATGATGCATTAGGACTTGCGTTTCCTGACCTAATATATATGGTAACACTTTATAATAACTGCATGCTATTAATCATTAGTTTAGCATTAGGAAACAGTTAATTAATCATTTATAAAGCATTAATAGACATTTATAAGCAGTTTATAAATACAAATATAAATGCTTTATACCTGATTTAAAAGCATATCTATAATGTATTTAATAATTGTTTTTTCATACTTTATTAATGATCAATTTATCATTTCTACACACCAGTTATTAACCCCTTACTAGTAACCCCCCTTTTTTGGCATGGAGACCGAAATTACATACCCAAAATAAAAAGGTTTCTGCTCATGATTCTTTCTGACTAGATACATATTCAACATATGTTCACAAAGCTGACACTTTAAAGTTTACTGTTCAGGAATCAGAATCACTCAGACTGTTATGATAATAGAGATATATAAGCTCAAACATAAAAACAAAAATAAAAATATTAAAAACATATTGTTGTGAGTTCGTGTGGGTAAGGAAGAGGACAAGGGGTCGGCTGGACTGCTGACATTAATTTATTGACAAAAATAAAACAAACGTTTTCTAACACCATATGGTGACTTCTATTTTGCTGCGTTCACTCGGTGCTTTCGCTTTCCGGCTTCCGGTTTCCGGTCTCGGCTTCCGCCAGCAGTCCCACTCTCTCTCCCTTGCTTCCGTCTCTCCTGGCGTTTTATACCCTCTCCATGCCAATTACTAGAACAAGAAACAGGTGATAATAATTTCTGCCCAAACCACTCACTTACCGCTCGTCTCCTGATCCTCTCTCCCACTGCAGACTTCGCTAAACCACGCCCCCCCTGCCACATACCCCCACCGCCCGACTCAGGCCGGGGAGCCGTCCGGCCTGCAGCCCCCCCCCATTTCTGGAGAGGAAGTCAGCCACCGCCATCTGAACACCCGGCCTGTGGACCACCTTGAATTTAAAAGGCTGAAGAGCTAGATACCAACGAGTGATCCGCGCGTTGGTATCCTTCATGCGGTGGAGCCACTGCAGCGGAGCGTGGTCCGAACAGAGGGTGAACTCCCGTCCCAGGAGATAATAGCGGAGGGTGAGGACGGCCCACCTGATGGCCAGGCACTCTTTTTCAATGGTGCTGTACTTAGCCTCTCTCTTTGAGAGCTTGCGGCTAATGTACAGCACCAGCCGTTCCTCCCCCTCTATCTCCTGGGACAGGACCGCCCCCAGCCCCCTGTCCGACGCGTCTGTCTGCAACAGAAAAGGGAGAGAAAAGTCAGGAGAGTGTAATAACGGCCCGCCACATAGAGCAGCCTTGACCTGGGTAAAAGCCTGCTGACACGGCTCGGTCCACTGGACCGAATCTGGCACCTCCTTTTTAGTGAGGTCAGTCAAGGGGCTGGTGAGGTCCGAATAATTAGGAATAAACCGCCTATAATATCCCGCCAGCCCCAAGAACTGCCTCACCTCCTTTTTGGTCTTGGGACGTGGGCAGGTCGCAATAGCGGCTGTCTTATCAATTTGGGGACGCACCTGTCCATGCCCCAAGTGGAAGCCCAGATACCTTACTTCCACTCGCCCAATCGCACACTTCTTTGGGTTGGCCGTGAGGCCCGCTCCTCTCAGCGACCTCAGAACAGCCCTCAGATGCTGCATATGCCGCTGCCAATCATTACTGAATATAATGATATCATCCAGGTAGGCAGCCGCATATGCCGCATGGGGCCGCAAGATTCTATCCATGAGGCGCTGAAAGGTTGCAGGCGCCCCGAACAAGCCAAAGGGAAGGGTAACAAATTGGTGTAAACCAAACGGCGTTGTGAAAGCTGTTTTTTCTCGGGATAATGGAGACAAGGGGATCTGCCAATAAGTCCAATGTCGAATAAAAGCGAGACGTGCCTAACCGATCAAGCAACTCGTCAACCCGCGGCATTGGATACGTGTCGAACTTCGACACAGCATTCACCTTGCGATAATCCACACAGAACCGGACTGAGCCGTCCGTTTTCTGAACTAAAACTATCGGGCTCGCCCAGTTACTGTTGGATTCTTCTATTACCCCCATGTCAAGCATAGCGCCTAATTCAGCCTGAACTACTTTTTTCTTGTGCTCAGGTAAGCGATACGGCCGGCTGCGAACTACCACGCCCGGCTCGGTCTCGATATGGTGCTGAATTAGGTTAGTACGGCCCGGTAGGGGCGAAAAGACATCGGCAAAATCTGCCTGTAACTTCGTTAAATCAGTGAGTTGGCACGGCGAGAGGTGATCTCCACCTGGAGCCAGGGCGAGGGATTGTGGTTTGAGATTCGCCTCTGGCCCGAGATCATCCTCCCCCCCAATCACCGTTGCCAACATCACTGATTCCACCTCATTCCATTTTTAAGGAGATTGAGATGGTAAACCTGATGCGACCCGTTCCTATCGGACCGTATTACCTCATAATCGAGATCCCCGACTTGGCGTGCGACCTCAAACAACCCCTACAACTTAGCCAATAATTTAGAGCTCGACGTTGGGAGTAATACAAGTACTTTCTCTCCCGGTGCAAATTTGCGTAACCTAGTTCCCCTGTTATACAGCCGACTCTGGCGGTCCTGGGCTTGTAACAAATTCTCCCTTGATAGCCGCCCCAATGTGTGGAGTTTTGTTCTCAAGTCCAGTACGTATTGAATTTCGTTTTTGCCCTGAGATGGTCCCTCCTCCCAAGTTTCTCTCAGAACGTCAAGCACCCCCCGGGGCTGGCGTCCATAGAGAAGCTCGAAGGGGGAAAACCCCGTGGAGGCTTGTGGGACCTCTCGCACAGCGAATAACAAGGGCTCTAGCCACCGACCCCAATTTTTGGCGTCTTCCTGAACAAACTTATGGATCATGGATTTAAGAGTGCGATTAAATCGTTCGACCAGGCCGTCCGTTTGTGGGTGATATACGCTCGTTCGAATAGACTTAATGCCTAACAATCCGTATAGTTCGCGTAGCGTACGTGACATAAACGCCGTGCCTTGATCAGTAAGGATTTCTTTATGGAACCCCCACCCGGGAGATAAGACGAAACAGGGCATCCGCAACACTTTTAGCGGAAATGTTGCGGAGGGCCACTGCTTCAGGATATCGTGTTGCATAATCAACTATGACTAATGCAAAGCGATGTCCTCGTGGCGATCGCTCTAATGGCCCGATGAGGTCCATACCAATTCTTTCGAAGGGGGCCTGCATTAATGGGAGAGGGCGCAACGGCGCTTTTGGGGCGGCCGGTGGGTTCACCAACTGACATTCCGGACAATACGCGCACCACCTGCGCACGTTGTCATGAATGCCCAGCCAGAAGAATCGGGTCATGAGGCGATTTAGTGTGGCTGCCTGTCCCAAATGGCCCGCCATAGGATTAGAATGAGCCGCATGGAAAAGCATTTCCCTGCGGCTCTTTGGAACTAACAACTGGGTTGTATTTACTTTTGTCTGAGCGTCTTGGGTCACTCGATACAACCGGTCTTTTAAAATGGCAAAATAGGGATAGGAGAGCGGAAGGGCCGGTCGGAGAGGCTGGCCATCGATGGTGCGGACCTGTTGGAACGCATGTTTTAGCGTCTCATCCTGAGACTGCTCCAGGGGAAAGTCATCGTGCTCCGAGAGAGTTAGTCTCCCGATTCCGCTCGGTTCCCCTGAAGCCGGCCCCGCGGTCCTGGCTCAGTTTCCCCCACCTGCACCCGCGCGGTCTCCTTCCGTGCCTTATTTCCCCAAGAGGCATCCGCACATAACGACCCCAATAAAACCGTAAACGCGGGCCAATTCGTCCCCAAAATTACTGGATGCCGGAGGTGGGGACTAACCGCCACCTCCACACTATGTTTTTGTCCCCGAAATTGAATCCAAATTGGGACGACCGGATATTCCACCACATCCCCGTGTACACACAGCACCTTAACCACGCGGCTTGTATCCAACGCCCCCGGTTGAACCAGGCTTTGATGGATTGAGGTTTGGTTACATCCTGAATCCACCAAGGCCGGATATGTACCCCCCTTGATACTCACGGGTATTTGGTACTCGCCAGCCTGACCGGGGGTGGCCCGTGGGTCGTCCGGGACCCGGACCATCATCTCCACCTCCATCACTGGACACCTGTCCATGAAATGCTCCGGGTCCCCGCAACGCCAACAGGCCAGCCCAGACCTACCCGCCGCCCCAATGGCAGGGAGTGGAGAGGGGAATTGGCGTGGAGAGAGCGGAGAGACGGAAGTACTGTCCCCTCCCGCAGCCCCGAGGCCCGCCCCCCTGGGCGGGGCCCTTGTATTCGCGAAACGGCCTTGGTCTGTCCCGCTCCGCCCCCGGGGCGGGACACGAGGAGGGCCAGGTGGACGGGACCTAGGGAGAGGGACAGGGCGAGAGAGAGAAGGGGAGAGAGAGTTAGTAGGTGGAGGTGTGCCGACCCCTGGGCATGCCACCATGTGGTCCTCCGCCAGGTGGATGGCCAATTCCAGCGACGCAGGGCGGTGGCACTGGACCCACTCGGCCGTCTTCTTGGGGAGCCGAGTGATGAACTGCTCCAGCACCACCAGATCGACGACACGCTCCACGTCGCTTCCCTCGGCCAGTAGCCACTTGCGGCAGGAGTCCCGGAGCTGTTGGGCCAACGCGAAGGGTCGGCCGGCCTCGCCCAAGTCCAGGGAGCGGAAGCGTTGTCGGTGTTGTTCGGGCGATCGGCTGACCCGCTGGAGGATGGCCCTCTTCAGGTCGTCGAAGACCAGGAGGTTCGCCACTGGAAGTTGTTGTGCGTCCACCTGGGCTTCGCCGGAGAGCAGGGGAATGAGGTGCACCGGCCACTGCTCACGGGGCCACCCGCAGGCCTCGGCTGCCTTCTCAAAAAGTTCCAGGAAGGCCTCCGGATCATCCTGGGCCCCCATCTTGTGCAGTGGCAGGTGCATGGCGGGCGGCCCGGCGGCCTCAGCGCGAACCTCCCGATCGAACCAGCCCCGGAACCTCTCGCGGTCCTCCTGCTGGGCCTGGACGATGGCCTGGAACCGTCGCTCCTGATCGTTCCTCAGATCCAGCAGCGCCTGGTGTTGCTCGTGGTGGAGGACCGCGAGGGAAGAGATGATGTCCGCAAGCGGCGTGGAGGACGGGCTTTGCATGGCGGCGGCGTCGGTCCGTCTTCCTTCCCGGGTTTCGGCACCAGTGTTGTGAGTTCGTGTGGGTAAGGAAGAGGACAAGGGGTCGGCTGGACTGCTGACGTTAATTTATTGACAAAAATAAAACAAACGTTTTCTAACACCATATGGTGACTTCTATTTTGCTGCGTTCACTCGGTGCTTTCGCTTTCCGGCTTCTGGTTTCCGGTCTCGGCTTCTGCCAGCAGTCCCACTCTCTCTCCCTTGCTTCCGTCTCTCCTGGCGTTTTATACCCTCTCCACGCCAATTACTAGAACTAGAAACAGGTGATAATAATTTCCGCCCAAACCACTCACTTATCGCTCGTCTCCTGATCCTCTCTCCCGCTGCAGACTTCGCTAAACCACGCCCCCCCTGCCACACATATGTTTTAAATGTATTTTTAAAAATGTTGATGTAGGAAATGAGTTTGAAAACACAGTGTAGCTAAGGCCACAAGTCTTCCAAAACTTCATAAAAAAATTCATAATCGAATCTGTAAAACTGTGAATTTTATGAAATATTTTCTAAGGCCATGTCATGTGTGTTTTTAGAGAAGGCTAATCAGATTGATTTATGGCCCTTGTCATCTCTGTAAGATCTCACATGTAAACATTCCTATGCTCTTTGTGTATGTTTCACTGTTGAAAGCTGCCGATTCATGATTCTATTGTTCTCACCAAACGAGTCTTTCACACCTCCGCCAGGTATGACACATTATCCGCATTATTCTTTTATCATTATTCTTTTGTTTTTATTCCACCTTTATGAGCCTTGATTGTGGTTTTTACAAAGCAACACCCAGACAGCACATGTACGTCTGGCTGATGTCGGCCAGACGTACATGCCTAAACCTCCATACCTAAAACATCTATAAAATATCGGCCTGGCGGAGGCCGATATAATTTGGTCAGTGCTCTGTTCTCCAGCTCATCAAACGTCGGCCCTGAGTTGGTTCACGACCGCGGGCCGATGCTGCGCTTATCTGTGTGCGCGTGCCCAGTTATTCACCTCTTTTAGCCACACAGAGAGAGAGAGAAGAGGATAATCCCATCGATATCTGTGACTTTCAGGTAACTTTACGATTTCACTTCAGCTCAATTAGACAAAAAAATACTACTTTGTTAATTCTGTGACACTGAAAAGGTACTAGTAAGGCACGCGGTGTGTTTTATACAGTCTATGGGCAGCTGAAGAGACAGGCTCATTTTCAAATAATGTTACCGTTAATTTATTTAGCCAACGGTCACGGTAGCGATTTTTTTTTTTAATTAATGTTAACGCCTTAATGCGTTTTCAGAAGTTTCTCGGAGGGAAAATGTAAAAGAGGATAATTAAAGAGAAGTACTGACTGCTTTTTCACTGTATTTTTCACTCTTTTACAGGCTTCCAGAAATAATCCGGTGAAATAATATGGTGAGCTATTATTGCTGTTGCTTCTGAACTACAAAATGATTTTTAAATGAATTATTGAATGAGACTGTACATTATAAATGTAATGTTTTAACTCTAGATGTTTGTTTGTGTAAATGCTGTGTGTGCGTTGAGTCCTGCGCGAGCGGGGAGCAGAGCCCTTATGAAAAATAACCATGGTTTTATTGTAGCAAAACTGTAGTAACCCATGGTTTTTTGGCGTGTTGACTACCATTTGTATAACCACAGATTTGCTACAAAAACCATGGTTAAACCATGGTTAAACTATGGTTAATTTAGCAAAACCATGGTTAATTTGTGGTTACCATGGTTTAACTATAGTAACCATGGTTTTTTGGTTTTATTTGTAGTAAAACCATAGTTAATTTTCATAAGGGAGTTGCCATGGAAACGGGGCATCAACACAAAAACCGTTACTGGCAAACAGTAATCTCCATCTCTCGCTGCGGTTTACGCTGTTTTAGGTAAGTTTAGTTGCTAAAATCACACAAATATTACATACAAATGTTCCTGACACGTTTCTAGCTTGTTTTTGACATGTTTCAATTAAATTTATTTTATAGAAACGGTTTAGTGTCTTCGGAAAAGTCCGTTAGCGTCTTAGCAGTTTTCAGGTAGGCTAACTATATAGACTGAGCTCTTGTTGATGAAACTCTGGGCTTTTAATCAAATCTTTGTGTGTGTATGAGATATTTTGATGGCTCTGTGA